>NW_022605579.1:258557-287777 GCF_008692095.1 Etheostoma spectabile | reverse complement strand
ATTTGATACAGTAGACCCACAATTTACTGATCATGAAATTGCGCAATATGGAATTAGGGGGACTGCACTTTCATGTTAAATAGCTACTTACAGAACAGAACAATATGTTGAATTGCAAAACCATAAATCAAGATAAAAATCACCTGTGGGGTCCCCCAGGGGTCAGTGTTGGGGCCATTGTTGTTTAACTTGTATATAATAATATATGGGAGGGTGTCAAAAACACTGACAACATTTATTTTGCTGATGATACTAATTTAATCTGTTCTGGGGAAAATTTGGAACACCTCTTGGATTCAGCAGAAAATGATAAAAAAGATGAAAGCTGTTTTATGCTAATAACTACACTAACTTATAAAACAAAATTTATAATTTTGGTAATCGTAACACAACCATGCACAAAAAACTATGATAAATGATATGTGAAATTGAAAAGTAAAAGAACTTATTTTCTGGACGTCATAATCACGAAGAATTATGTTGGAAGCCACATATACGCTATATTAATGGTAAAATATCTAATCAATTGCTATACTGTATAAAACCAATTATTTATTAAACCAACGCTCATTATATATGCGCGTATTGTTCCTTCATACTTCCATACTTACTATTGTTTGGAGATTAGGGGGAAACACTTACAAAACCACACTGAACCTATATTCATTCTTCAAAAGAGAGCCTTAAGAATGTGTAATAAAACCACTTATAGAGCACCAACTAATCCACTGTTTATTACATTAAAAGCACTAAAATTCAGAGATATTGTTGACTTTAAAACTTCACAAATTATTACAAAATAATAATCATCAGCTGTCAAACAGTGTCCAAGGGATGTTCCAAATAAGAGAGGCAAACATCATTTAAGAGGAATATTGTATATAAAACAAAACCATAAGACAAATGCTAAAATCTCACTGCATCTCAACTAAAGGAGTTACTTTATGGAACAGCTGCAGTGGAGATGAAATCATCTATAACAATGAGCAATTTCAAGAGATTATTTAAAATTAATATATTAAAGGGATACGAAAAGGACTTAAAGTGAGGTATTGTAGTAGACTGTATGGTTTCTTGGCATTTATATGCTGGTATGTCTATATATTAATATACTTGTATACCGATATGTCTATATACTGGTATGTTTATATGCTGGTGTGTCCATATGCTAGTGTATCTATACTAGCATGTCTATATACTAAGTCTAGTATGGCTGTGTAGTATTTAATCTGCTATAGAGTATAAGAAGAAGAAAGAAAAAAAAAAAGAAAAAGAGGGTTTATAAGTTTTTGTGTAGTATGCATCTGTGTCTATGATGTGTAATAATAATGTGTAAATAACTGAAGAATAAGATTTACTAAAGGATAAAAGTAGAGAAGGGTCGGACTTGATAAGTTGTTTATCAACTTCTTCCTACTCCTTTTGAACATGGAAAATTTTTGTTGCGTTTGAATGACTTTCAATATGGAAGACTGCTAAAAAGTACATGACCTTATTTAGTCATTTTAATTATGTATGCAGGAATCATGTAATAAATCTTTTATTTTAATGTTGTTTTTTTTGTTTTTTTATGTTCAAATAACTATTAAACTACTAAAAACTATATAAGAGACTTCAGAACAGTATTAAGGGACACTTAGTCTATATAAAAATTCAGATACAGTTAGGGACCACTAGGTCTATATAAAAGAGACTTCAGAGACAGTATTAAGGGACCACTTAGGTCTATATAAAAATGACTTCAGATACGTATTAAGGGACCACTTATGTCTATATAAAAGAGGCTTCAGATACTATTGGGGACCACTAAGTTCTATTTAAAAGTGACTTCAGATACAGTATTAGGGGACCACTACGTCTGAAGAGACTTCAGATACATTATTAGGGGACCACTAAGGTCTATATAAAAGAGACTTCAGATACAGTATTAGGTGACACTAACGTCTATTAAAAGCATCCAAAGTGCACCATGTCATGGGACCTTTAAACATACAAACCAACCCAGATCGTTAAAAAGTCTATTAATAACCCCTAAGGGCTGAACGCGAGTCCCAACGCGAGAGTGACAAATAGTGACGCCAAGGGTTCTGACCCTAAAGAAGACTTTTTTCGATGTAGGGTGTGTACATTAACCTTGTCAATAGTGTACTTTACACCAAGAGTATTGTCTATTCTTCCACAAAAGTTATTATTTGGTTTAAATAAAAGGATTAATCAGAACGTTGGTCTCCTTGCATTTCCTCCAATCTTGGTATTAACTTAGCAACGCACCCACATGAATTTTCTGTATTTTTTTTTTTTTACACACATGAGTCATTTTTAGGAAAACATGTCCTCTGTACACAACAGTTGTTTTCTTGCATTCATTTAGTTGTGTGCATACTACACGCACTAGATTAGCAGGAGGTGCATTTGTCACCATTTATCACCATTTATCATAGAAGCAAACACTTCACAAAGATTTGATTAATACTCATTTTACAAACAATGTGAATGGGTATCTAATCTTCTTAAATGCGCTTATGGAGGAATGAGAAAGGAAGAGAAGAGGTCGAGGCACTGTAGAGTTCTGTTTTTTTGTAAAAAAAATATGTCCAAAAATGATATAGAAGTTAAGAGTTAAAAGGTATGTCATTTATTGAACTACTACTATTCAATCCTCGCGCTGGGACTGCACGGCGTATGAGGCGCGTCCCCCCCGGTGGCGGATGGGAGGTTACACCGTATGGTGTCGTGGACCAACGCAGTCTAAGGAAGGACACCCTGACAGAAAACCACTGGCCCTCCAAGCTTGGGGTTGGCAGAAGGCTAACAACCTACTCCCGAAAACAAGCCTGTTACAGAAACAACGGACATCATATTGCAAGACGCCGCCCAAAACAACTTGGAGGCGATTGGTGGAACGGAACGTAACGTTGCAGGCTGGAACACAGCACGACGTGCAGCTGCAACCAAACCCAGTGGAGGAATGATTTCAAGCCTACTATTCAATACCTGAAATGTTGAGCCTACAATTGATAATCAATTCAAAATATGCAACTTCCTTTCTAATGAGACTCCCTGATATTAACCAAAAGAGGGCAAAACTCAGATAATACAAGAATGAATGATAAAAAAGGCTCTTGACACAACGCTGGGTGAAATAACAATTAATTACACATTTAACCCTTGTGTTGTCTTCTCGTCAACATTGAAAATTAACACTTTTGTTGATTTTTATCAATTTCTTTACAAACTTTTTTCTTACGTATTTGTCCCTTTTTTCAACACTTTCGAAGCTTTTATTCAATGTTTTCTCTTTTTTGACATTTCAACACTACATAACACTCACTTATTAACTTTAGTTACAGTTATTTTTGGAATCTATGGTCATTAAACCTCATTATGGAAATTATACCTAATGTCTGAGTAGAAAAGCAGAAATTAGGATTTTCGACTGTAATGAAAGGAACTTATGGTGAAGGATAATCACCAGACTGGAATATGTCTTTGTAAATGAACTATTTCAAAACCACTTCAATTTTTTTTTTCAAACGCCGTAGAATTAAAAAGACACCTCAGAATTAATGAAGTAGAGATCGGTACTTGCCAAAGAGCGTTGTGTGGAATCAATCACTTTACAGATGAGAAGTCTTAAACACGCACTCTATATTTACAAAGACCCAACAAACAGCAGACCCTGGCCTTGGTGGCCGGCCTTCTTCCTTGACTGGTTGGGAGGGGAGAGAGAGACACAGAAAAACAGTTATATGACACTGGGTATAATGGAATGACATGACGAATGTTTGCGATTACAGTAACAGTAGCGATAATACATCTATGACTATTAATAATAGTAATAGCAGTGCTAGGCATAGCAGGCGTTGAGCCGGACCACGGCAGCAGCTGCTACGACGATCCGGGTGCCACCACAATCCAAAGAGCGTAGAAAGGTAGAAATGTGATAAATGAATGCATATGCAGTGAACCCTCGTTTATCACGGGGTTACGTTCCAAGAAAACCCGTGATAGGCTAAATCCGTGAAGTGTAACCTTTATTTTTTTTACAATTTTATACGATAAATACTCCATATACATTGAAACCAGAGAACAAAACCTTTTGCAGCCCAAGCATTTGTTTCACAAATAAAGTACTGTATAAACTTTTTTTTTTTACAATAACTACTGTACTGTAAAATTAATTTTAATATCAATACGAACTGAAGGCTTCAAATTGCGGGGATCAGCACCGCCCAACCGCCCCCCCCCGCAACCAGAGTCATTGGATTAGAACGGGAGAAAATGAATATACAAATAAATACAAAGTACAGAAGGAAAACTAGTGACTCGCGTGTATTTCACTGCTCTTCTGACTGAGCCGCTGCATCCTGAATCCGCTCTGTAGGGGGTTTTTCTTCTAAACCCGCGTTGCAAGTGCGTTTTTTCGAGAGAAGAACATAGTTATCGGTAGTCGCTCTTTTTTCTTCTGGGCAAAAATCCGTGAAACGCGAGACCGTGAAAGGTGAACCGCGATATAGCGAGGGCTCACTGTACAGCACATAATGTATTGTTTTCAGAATGTAAGTGCCAACTGGCATTTCACTGGACTTGAAATTCTCATGTCTTTTGTTTCTTATGTATAGTAAAGTCATAGATTTGTTTTTCATTTGCAAAACAAAGTAGACATAAAACGACTTTGTCATGACAATACATGTAATTCTTACTTTAACCCTTGATGTCGACCATACATGCGTGGCAGATCACAGTGATCACTTGTCTCAATTTATGTCCAGGGAATCCGAGGCTTTCATCTTCAGCGCTTAACCTAATTACCTCAATGTAATATATCCTATTCTGTAATTGAATTATAACAGAGCGTAAGCCCCTCAGATAAGGAGGCAGCTAACAAATGGAAAAAGGATTTGCTCAGTTTTTCTCTAAATGATGATATGCAATCGTCTTTCGGTGGCAGTACACTTCAGACTCCAGACAGGGGTGTGAAAGAGCTGTTATATCCCTTGTGCTTGGAGAATACAGAGGGAGATTTACAGTGTGTTGCTAAAATAGTTTTGCTTTTTAACCTGATATTAACCCTTTGCGAAGATTTTCATTGCACCAAGACAAATCTATCTGTTATTCTACAGTATCTATTTGAATCTATCCATCTGTATCGTGTCTCATGGACATAAGCAAAGACACAACATATTGCAGGCCCACAAGCGGGAGGCTGCAGCTCGTAAAGCAAGCGGTGACGGGCTGATTGATCCCCTGTGAAAAGGGGCGAATTTCGCCAACATCGATATCAATAAAGCCTCTTAGGCTCGAGGCTTCTCAGGGCCTGCTTTGTTTCTCTTCCGGGAGAGCTAAGAAAATCTATAGACAATTGATGGTGCTGGGAGACAGGCTCTATTGGAGTATATCAAATCAACGTATCGGAGAAGGGAAGTTTTCCCTGTGAATTAGACTGTTTTTGCTCCAAGTTCAGCGGCAGAGTGAGAAGGATGGACACGGCCATGTTTTTGAAGCCATTGAAAAAGGCGGGCAAACCGCAAAGGCAAAGAAAAGGAATGTCTTTTTGGAGTTTAATGGGTGCATATATTCAGGGATATCTATCTTTGTCGACTCACAGCCAATTGTAATGTAGTATTGGTTAAAAAGAAATGTGGCTTAGAACAGTGGCTTTAAGTAAGTCTAAGTGAGTAGTTTAGATCTCAATGACAATGTAAATACTGCTATTAGGTGTGGGGAAATTAACTTTTTTTTTCTTCTTTTTTTCGTTTCTGTTATTGCTCCAGCTAGTAGTAGGTATTTTAATTTGAAACATAAACCTTTAACTTGTTGGACAGTTACGCCCACAGTAGCTATTGCAGCTTGACCAGGGCATCAGGTATTTCCAGTGTCCCTTGTAAACAGAAATACCTGCAAAAAACACACACACATTTGAGAGATTTCAATAAAGAGCCAAGCTGCGTACCACATTTGAATGGCAGTTACGCTGTTGTGGTTTGGGGTTTTTGTTTGGGTTCATTTTCCCCTTTTCTTTGCCTCCTTGTGTTTTTGTCTTTGTTTTCTCTCTGGTCTCATGTTGCTGGTCCTGTCTTGTGTTTCCCTGTGCCTGTTTGTTCCCACTTCCTGTTTTGTTTTCTGATGGGTTGGTTTCCTTATTGTTTTGTCTTGTCTACTTTGCTTTGTTCGTCTGATTGTCCGCCCGCCCTAATTGATTCACCTGATGCTCACCTGTTCCTCATTACCTCGTTACCTTGTGTATTTAACCGATGTGTTTCCTTTGTCTCGTGTCAGATCGTTTGGTCAGTGTGGCGTTCCTTCTGAGAGTTTCTCTGCTTTTCCCCTTTCTCCTGCCGCCGAGCGACACCTTCCCAGTGTCTGGAGTCTACTGGGATTAGTGGTGAGCTTTTTCTATATGCTCACCCTCTTGACGTAGTTTTGTGTCTTCCAGTGCCTGCTGTCCCCTATGATCCTCTGTGAGCCTTTCCTGGGTTTCCCTGCCTGGCGTGCGCCTTCTTCCCCCGGTGCTGATTATTGGATATTGTTTTCCTTGTCCACCGCCTGCCCTGTTCCTTTGTTTGGATGTTTTTGGGAATACCTTGTTTTGTGTACTCTGTGGTGTGAACTGTGTTAAATAAAGCCACAAGAAACCTCACTCTGCCAGTCATCTCCCATCTCTGCTTGGTCCTTCCTCCCCTCCCCCATAACATACCCTTCATTTACCTCAGCTGGTTTGCATAAAGTTCAGAAAAAAGTTGTATACATTGGGAAATGCTGCACTCATCTAAAGCGCTTTACAATTTGCCTCCCATTCACACCCCAGTGACATCTACCATGCAGTGTATGTCTTCCACAAGGACACCTCCATAGACATGGTGGACGTGTCCATGAGGAAGACGTCATGTTGTCTTCTCCACTTTTTGCCTTCCCTACACACCAGCTTTTATCAGTTGATACAGAACATACTCCATTATATTTTACCTGACCATTATACCATAATTTATTCCAGGATGTGCAATGACCCTTCGACATGTGTATCCGCATAACCACCAGAGCCCAGCCACCCATAGGTTGTATTTAGCCCTATATTTTATGTTATTCTATGATTGTTTTTATTTTTGACATATTTCTTATGTATTAGACATTACAATTATACTGTATTATATTCCATGATTTACATTTAGCATACTGTAGACTCCTCATCCTGAAAATAAACAGCCATCATGGATAGCACTTGAACACTGTACATTGAACATGAAAATTCCACTGTAGCAGTGTTTTGTGACTAGAAAATCAGGTTGTGAGTTTTCAATCTCACACACTACCTAACATTTAAACACAATTTTTTTTTTTTGAAATTTGGATTTGCTCCCTTCCTTTAGATCGTTGTAGAGCGCCACTAGCAATGTCCCTTGCGGGGTGATTTTCATGTTTCTGTGATCGTTTTTGTTCCACTAAGGGATGATTGGTCCCCTTAGCTTTACCACAGCACCGTTAGCCAATAGGGTTTCAGGCTGGCCTTCATGGTTACCGTGGCGGCCTGGGTGGCCACACCACCCACCTATTTCGTTCTGCTTGGCAATCTCATACCTGTGTCTACCTATCACAACTTGGCAAGGGGTGAGGTTTTGAGAGGCAAAAAGAAGAGCCCCTAACCCAACCAGCTGAAAAAAAGTTGATCAAAGACCTATAATCGCTAAAGTGCAAATGGTTAAGTGAATACAACAAGTGTTAGCAATGACAGTTCAGCAACATAGTAAATCTCAACCCTTGTAGTACTGTAAGAAGCAGCATTTCCTCTGAAAATTATTTACACATCAATTATAACGACTACATAGACAAATAAGCATTTGCATGGAGTTACAACATAGACACATCTATAGCTACGTACGGTTCTATTTTTTATTTTTTTTACCTGAGATACTTGCATGTTGTCATAAAATGAAAACCTATAGTACATACAGTCACCCTGCGCATGACTAAAGCTAACACTACTTCTAGTGGGCTCTGCCACTGAAATAAAGTTGTTAAATTTACAATTTTACCTGTCCTAATGATATCTGAGAAATGTATGGACCCTACATAAAGTCCATGACAACCAGCAAGTGCTTTGGTGTGTCTAGTACCAGCCACAACATAATAGATAACTATGTTATATCCCTACTGGTCAAAATTTTAAGATTTTTTTTGTTATCTCATCGGCCCTCCTTCTCTTTATTTCACTGGCCGAAGATGCCCCTAAGCAGGACAGCCTCTGGGTAATTTTTATATTCCAACACTGTGACTGTCTTTGCAGTCCCAGCTGCTAATGTATGCACGCCTTTGTTTTCTTCAAGGAACGCATTTCAAAAAAACCCACATCAAACGATTTCTATGATGTAAGTATATAGCAAAAGAAAGCAGTCTGGGCTGCGGCCGCTTAAAAATAAATTCCTTATTATTTTCATATGATAATAAGTCAGAGGAAATGAGAAAATCAAAAGGGAAGTCGTCTAATGATATATGCACGAATATGGCACTCATTGTATTTTTCCTCATCTTGAATACATTACCTATTTTCCATGTTTTTATTTGCCTTAGCTGGAGTTATGTAGGACAGCTTGCTGACCATCATTCACAAGCTGTTGGCATTTCTGCAAATAGTCTGTCAAGCACAGATCTCACACACTAACTGGCATTGGTTTAATGTAGTGATGTTGCTCTATGAGGAGCCATTAAATACCACATAAACACATGCGCGTAAACATAAATACACGTAGATGCACATGTTATCCCGCTTACCCACCCCCACACACACACACAACGCACACACCACATACCCGCGTTCTGACACAGTGCACATGGAACGGCGGTATTACTTTATCATGAGACAGTAAAAAACACACACAATCCACATTGGACACAGACTGTAATTGAATGCACTCCCTCTGTATACTATCCATAGCTCCAGGATCCTGGCGGCTAATTGAATATCAGCCTCCCAAAACCACCGGTGACTCCGCGAGAGACTGCTTGTCAATGCCGATAGCCCGCCGTGGGTTTAGCTATGTTAAGGTGGCTGGGACTCCCATATTGCTACATTGAAGATGAGGGCTAGAATGAGGCAAATGGAAGCTCCAATGCAGAATGACAAGGTGTGTGTGTGTGTGTGTGTGTGTGTGTGGTGTGTGTGTGTGTGTGTGTGTGTGTGTGTGTGTGTGTGTGTGTGTGTGTGTGTGTGGTGTGTGTGGACATGTTTGTTTGTGTCTCACCGCCCTTATTTTAATGGGTTATGAGTAGATGTCACTGTAGCTCTTATTGCTGTCTATCTATTTCTGTGTTTAGCGGATGTTATGATGAGTATTGTATGGCACAACAAGAACTTTTTATATTTTTAGTTATTTTATGCCCTTATTCATTATTTGACCTACGTACAATCCTCAACCGATGTACGATTAACCCTTGTGTTGTCTTCCCATCCACCATCATCTTTTGGCACTTTTTACGATTTTTTTGCTGTTTTTTTCCATGCTCTTTTTTTTTTAATTCATAGCCAATAAACCTTTTTATGACATTATACAAAAACAATTATTTTCTCGTTTTTTCACGCGCTTTTTCTCTTTTTTTGCAATTTTTTCCAGGTTATGGTCACTTTTTTAAAATGCCATACAATGCAATACAGCAACCAAAATTCATTGAAAGTAAAAAATATTTTACCTGAAGAACTGTATGGCATCCATGTTATTTTTAGGCAATGTGGCTAAAAGAAAGCCAAGTTCCTGATGTGAAAATAAAAAAAAAAAGGGTCAATTGACCTGAGGACAACACAAGGGTTAAGAATGTAACACATCTTTCCAGCATACTTTCTGGTAATCTAGGCCAGACATCCACTGCAACCCAGTGGATTTATTTTTTTCATAACCAAGACATCAGAAATGTATTTCATTCAACGTCTTTTAGCTAAAAGGTTCAGTTGATTACTGTAACGGTTGTAAGGAGCAGATACATGTCCCTCTAGATCAGAGATCTCATAGAGGGCGCGGGAAGGGGCCCAAAACTGTAAAATATACTTTTTAAAGGTTCTCATTTCAAAAATTTAATTAAGTCTAACACATACAATTTGGATGCAAAATGTTTTTAGGAAAGATATAGGCCTATTTCTGAAGAAAAAAAAATTACAGCTTTTGATAAGCTTCTATAGGTAAGTTAGCCACTATGGTACCATACAGTTCAAGTAGTCACTGTGCCTTCCAGATGTACTATGTTAAACAATACATAAATAAAATCCATTTCTTTTCATCCATTCTGCCCAGTTTAATATGCAACTCAGTTGTATACATTTTTTTAGATAAGGGTCCTCTATCTTTCAGATTAGGGTCCCTGGCCTAAAATATGTTAAAGACCCCTGCTCTAGATGATAAAACATATGTTCCCATGTATAAAACCCATGGGAACTAGGACCAATATGCAGTAACACTGTATGTGAGACTAATTGGCTTATAGATGATAGATAGATAGATAGATATTGTCCCAATACAATTGGAATTATAGTGTTACAGCAGCAAAATCAGTCACATGGCACAGAATATACATAGAAATGAAATAAGGATAAATATACTTACAAACAATATACATGAAATAAATAAGAATAATTTACAGAACAAATGGTATTTGTTACAAACAAACGGTCAACAAGTCCTCCAAACCATATGGCCACCGATACTGTTTTTCATACCCCTTATAGCACCCACAGGACCGTTTCTAAATTAACGCCCTGTAAAATGCGGAGGAGAGAGCTGCTGATGCGGTCTTCCCCTTCTGGGACGGAGACAGCCACCGTCGGGGGCTCCGTAATCCTCTCCTGTATCCGGCTTCAGTTGTCCCATGGAGAGGAGGAGACCCTGTGCCCGCTAGAGAACCATCTCTGGGGATCCAATCAGCGGACTCTTGCCCGCCAAAGGATCCCCTTCCGGAATGTCAAGGGGGTCCCCCTCATGGTATCCTACCTTACCTCGGTGGCGATATGTAGCCGGTCCACTGGTCTCCAAATTGCTTGTTGCTGAAGAAAAACAGGGGGCAGATCTCTGGTCTCCCAGCAGGAATATACAGTAACTGCGGAATAAGAGAGGCCTGTGTAAGAGCACAGGGGCGCGAAGAAATCCTGACAACTGAGCATGCACGAAGATTAACCCAATAGCAAAAGCTCTGGAGGGCGACGCCTGTGCAATAACCTTTGCATATATCATGTAAACCTTGTGTGTGTCTTCCCGTCAAATGAAAATCAACCTTTTGAGGCTCTTTATCAATTGTTTTAAACTTCTTCTTGCGTTTTTGTCCCTTTTTTCAACACTTTTGACTTTTTTGTCACTTTTTTTTACGTTTTCAACACTAAGTAACACCAACTTATAACTTTATCTTTACAGTTGGAATCATGGTCAATAAACCTCATTTATGAATTATACCTAATCTTAAAGTTAAAAAAGCAGAAAATAGGATTTATATAGACTAAAATTAAAGGAATGTTGTTGATGGATGATCCCAGACTGGAATGTGTCAACTTTTACTCAATACTTTCAAAAACACTTAATTTTTTTTTTTTTTCAAATGCTATAAATTTAAAATACCCCAAAATAATGAAAGTAGAGATTTGTACTTGCCAAAGAGCGTTGCATGGATCAATCATGTTATTTTGGGTAGTCTTTCAATCAATTGACCCGAGGACAACATGAGGGTTAAAATAAGTCAACGTTACTTTTGATTTCACACGGGGCACAAACAGCAGTGTCCTGGTCAAATCCTTTTTATTTGACCCATCCCTACCCCGACCTCCTCCCTATGCAGACATTATACCACGTCATCTGACTTCTCATTGATGCTTTATAATTAATACGGCTCCAAGAAGTCACCCCACAATAGCGAAATAAGGGTCATAAAAGCTGCTTGTGCAAACGCCCTATTGGCTTTTTTGGGGGGGAGGGGTCTCCAAGGTAGATAGTACAATGAACTGATGTCATGAGGCCCATCGTAATTCTGGGTGATGCTTTTTTGCAGTTATATTGCATCTTTAAAGAATGTGTGCCACCCTCACATGCTTTCTATTCATTTCTTCTTTCATTAAGTAATCTCTGTAATGTTCATCTGCCCAGCATTGGGCCTTTTTTCTACCTCTCTATCTATCCAGTGGTGTTTTTTCAGCCAGAAGCCACCCCTTGTATCTAGCCCACGTAAATGATGAAACACAAATATCAATACATAATTGCAGTAAAGATGGCTTTGACGAAATCATTTCCCGCATCTAATACAGCGCTAATCAATCTGTTCCCCCACTCACTAACACGACCTCTGGTGATTGAATTTCGGACATTTGTTGTGTGTGCTTGTGTGCAACGCCTTCTTAAGATCCAAGAATATCCCCACTGCATATTTTTTTTGTTCTATTGCTGTTGTCATTTCTTCTACAAATTGTATAATTGCATGTGAAGTTGTCCTATTAGCCCTGAAACCATATTGCTGATCACAAAGAATATTATGTTTAGTAATGAAGCTATCAATCCTTGTAGAAAATATTTTTTCTAATATTTTTGAGAATTAGGAGAGCAGTGAAACAGGTCTATAGTTTGATAGTGTATGTTTTTCACCAGCCTTGTATATTGGTATCACCTTTGCCATTTTCATTTTATCTGGAAAGACTCCAGTTTTCAGAGATTGATTACATACATGCGTTAGAGGTTTGGCAACACAGCCAATAATACTTTTGACCCTAGACCTTAGTGGTCCCCTAATAATGTATCTGAAGTCTCTTTTATATAGACCTTAGTGGTCCCCTAATACTGAATCTGAAGTCTCTTTTATACAGACCTTAGTGGTCCCCTAATACTGTATCTGGAGTCTCTTTCCAAAAATTCAGCCTTGGTGCAGAATTACAGCCACTAGAGCCTTGAGCTTTCCTTAGTATGCCATTTCTGAGTCCGTAGCTTTTGAGGAGGAGACGGGGGGGGGTGCAAGGTGGAGTCTGGGGGTGTGGCCTTGACCAACTGCCGCTTTGCTCGTTTTAAAGCCATGATGTCCCTCTCTCATGGGTGGGCCAAATTATCTGGGTGAGCAAAGCAGAGAGAGGGGAGGTAACATTGCCCCTTATGACTTCATACGGGGCAAGATTCCAGCTTGACCCGTCTGAGCTTTCATTTTCTCAAAGGCAGAGCAGGATACCCAGGACTCGGTTTACATTCACTGACTAGAGAGATACCAGGGTACAGGCGCGCAGAGCACATGGGCCACAAAGCTCTCACTGGCAGTTCCCTGTATCAAAAAAAATAAAAGAGAAGTTCTCTGTTCCTCTTTTAATATTAATACGCTGTCAATATCTCCTATGACAGACGCAATGGCAGAATCTACGCATCTCAACTGTCCAGCGGCGGCCGTCTTTGTTGTAAACAAATTCTAGCCAAGCGCTCTTTGGTAACGTGGTTACTGTTGATCATCTGTCCATCATTGTATAAAGCCCGCCCTGACCATTTGATTGGTCCAAACATCTCTGGTTTGAGCGTTCCACGGATGGAGTCCAGACTGAACTACCAGACCTCAAATGTTGTGGGCGGGGCTAAGTTTAGCTGACATCCAGGGTACCTTTACTGCACTATATCTTTACATAGCAAATATTTGTTTGCTGCAATACTATAATGTATATAATATAATGTGCTGAAAGTCAAGTACAATTCCCTTTAGGCAGGATGTCCAATGTTTAACCCAAATTACTATGTAGGTGTTACAACTGGAAATACTGTCTGCATGTCCATATTACATTATCATACATACTGTACATAGTACATAAGGAGACATTTTGAATGCTATGAGGAATGTAAAGTGCATCTGATTTTTTTTTTTTGTTGATCTGAAATAACAAGTTTATTTGATTAGCACCTTTCAACGAGGCAATTCATAGTGCTTTCGGCGGCTGTGGCTCAGGTGTAGAACGGCCTGCCAATCGGATTGTTGTTGGTTCAATCCCTGGCCCTGCAGTCCCATGTCGACGTGTCCTTTGGCAAGACACTGAACCCCGAGTTGCCCCCAATGCTGCGCCATCGGAGTGTAAATGTGTGTGAGTGTTTACCTGATGAGCAGGTGGCACCGTGTACGACAGCCACGGGCCACAGTGTATGAATGTGTTTGAATGAATGGTTCCTTTACTATGTAAAAGCACTTTAGGTAGTGGTTAAGACTAGAAAAGCGCCATATAAAAACATCCATTTACATTTACGAAGGCAACTATTTAAGAAACACAGGGTATAATGTGTAACATAAAAGGACCGATTTAAATGTAATTTAAAAATGAACACGTAATGGAGGATAGACATAGGCGGAAGAGGATAAACTGATGAAGAGATAAGAGAATAAAAATGACACTGCAGTGAGAGACAGTCCTACATTTGTTCATATAATAAAAGAATTGAGTTGGACCAGACCATAAACCTGGGGACCATTAAATCTGCTAACTCACGTTTTATTAGCGCAGGCCGTTACGTCTGGTCCCCCTCCTGATCAGACAGATTTCCAGTCTACCAGATCTTGGTCAAAGCCAATCGCAACCGTCTATCTCATATGTAGCATGTCTCCGACGATGACTCACAACTTGTGGAGTCTTCATGCTTTAAGTAAAATACTTGATGATGTGTCATCGCTGGGACCCATATGACAAGCAAAAAAGCTTAGTAAAGAGGAGCGATGTTGAGGCTGTTTTTAACCCCTGTGTTGTCTTCCCTTCAAAATTGAAAATCAACGCTTTGTATAGAGGTTTTTAACCTTTTCTTACGTTTTCGTCCCTTTTTTCAATGTTTCTCACTTTTATGACGTTTTCAACACTACGTAACCCTAACTTTAGTTAACAGTTATTTTTGGAATTTATGGTCAATAAACCTCATTTATAGGAAATTATACCTACTGTTTGAGTTAGAAAAGCAGAAATTAGTAATTTTTTTAAAGAAATGGATGTTGATGGACAATCACAGACTGGAATATGTCAAATTTTACTCAATACTGTTTCAAAACCACTTCGTTTCTTTTCTTCAATTGCTATAAAATTTAATGCGACACTCCAAAATTAATGAAAGTCATTTGTACTTGCCAAAGAGCAATGTGTGGAATCAATCATGTTATTTGGGATAATTACAATTGGGTAGTTAAAAAGAACATTTATACAGGAAAACAGGTCAATTTTGCTCAAGGACAACATGAGGGTTAAAAACAAAATTACAATCGCTATAGCTGATGTGTAGCTATTTTGTTGAAGTACAATTTTAAATTTTGATGGCATAAACAGCAACACTCGTTCACATACGTATTGATGCTACAGTACACCGTCACAACTCATCTCTGCACGCTGTAGTCTGCTTACATTTGCCCCTCACTCAGCGCTACGCTGTATATTTTGTTGCTCTGATTGGTTGTATGTCTATCAAATTGCGTCCAGAGGCACGTTGGTCTACGGCTCTTGGTAACGCCCCTTGAAAACTGAAAATGAACCGATAGGTCCCACACTTGCTCCCATTTGCAAGTGTTCTGGCAATCAGGTTTTCTAGAAGCTTTTTTCCAGATATGTGGTGCATAAAAACTGAATCCTGCTTCTCCGGGGACAGGAAGCAGACCTGTTCCTTTGGGTGGTTTGGACGGTTCACAACGGAGAAGCAGATCAGAATTGTACTTTGGCCCTAAGCCATTCAGTGCTTTACAAACCAACAGTAGTATTTTAAAATCAATTCTTTGACACACACACACACACAAAGCCAGTGTAAAGATCTGCAAATGTTTTTTTTTTTTTCTCAATACTGCTGAGACATACAGTGGTCTTCTAATTCTTATATATTCTTAAGGGATAGTTGGCAAGTTTTGACATTGGCTCAATGTGGCTGTGGAAATGTAGCATTTCTGTATTTTTGCATTACTAACTGATGCTAAACACTGACTTTTAATTGTTCTTCTTTGACTCCAAAACCAATTATTTCAGTTTGTTCAATTGAAGAAAATGTTGGCAGCAAAAAGGGAAAAGTGGTACCAATGAAGTTAAGTTAGCTGATTCATTTGCCTAAGCATAGACAAAGCTATTAATACTATAAATAAGAACATAGCTGAACATGCCACAATAAATACTATGCAGCCATTATTAGTGTGGCTAAGCTGGAAGACATTTCCAGGCGGATCCATTTGGAAATGCAGCTTACACTGTCCATGAGCTCTGATGGAAAAACAAGCACAATATGTCAGTGTCTTTGGTTTTTGAAAGTCAGACGAACGTGCAACGGCTTGGCTGCTCACTTTGTCCCAAAGTCTGCTACGATATTAGGAACAAAGTTTCCTGCCTAACCACAGCTCAGGAAAAAAGTAGGAACAAAATACTGTATCTAAATTCTATAGGTCAAGTCATGGGCCATGGTTCAGCCTGTACACAATAATTTTGGTCATACACATTTGATCCACCCTAACTCATCATTGCCATACTGTATTTGAGATCCAAAGAATAGAATATGAATGTGAAAATGTAATCAAGTTATAGAAAATACACACATTATACAAAGTATTTCTCTTTGTGTGCAGCCATTAATACCCTGGCATTGTAGGTTACAGATGGTGACAATCAAAAGCCAAAACCTTAACATTGATTGGTGCCACATTAATAATTTAGACATGCACATATACAATACTGATATCTGATCAGTGGGTCCTTAAAAAAAGTCTGTCACCGGTTCCTGAACAACACTTTTTTTCCTATACCAATTTCATAGAATTCATTTACATTTTAACAAAACTTAAATAACAACATAACAGATTAGGTTACTTTTATCTAGCTCGTTTATAACTATGTGACACCACTGTAGTCAAGCCTTTCAAAATACAACACACACACACACACACACACACACACACACACACACACACACACACACACACACACACACACACAAGCCCCGTCTCTGTGTGTACCCTAGTGCCATGTAACGCGTCACGTAACGTTAGACAGCCAATCACAAGCATTTTTGGATCTTGTTACTTGGAGCCTTAAAGTATCAATGATCAGTATACAGCCTTAGTCGGAACCAATTTTAGTTGGAGGAATCTCACTGTCTTATATCCCATGTTCCAATAAAGCAGATTCATCCACATTATTACGATTCAAACTGTATTTGCTAATTGAGGAGACTGAAATGTGAAGACGCTCATACAGCATGTGCACATACAGTCGTCCACATAAATATGCTGTTATCAAACACAAGGGTACGCTACACACCAAAGCATATTCATTCATACATACACACACACACACACACAACCGTTCAAAAGTTTGGGGTCACCCAAACAATTTTGTTGGTTTTATGAAACAGTAACTTATTCACACATCCGTTGTGAAAATGAATAGAAAATAGAGTCAAGACATGACAAGGTTAGGAATAATGATTGTATTTGAAATAAGATTTTTTTACATCTTCTCAAAGAATCCTCCATTTGCAGCAATTACAGCATTGCAGACCTTTGGCAATCAGCTGTGATTGTTGAGTAATCTGGAGAAATTGCACCCCACGCTTCCAGAAGCAGGTCCCACAAGTTTGATTGGTTGGAGGGCACTTTTGGTACCTACAGTCAAGAGATCCAACAACAAGCTCAATGGGGTTCAGATCTGGTGACTGCGCTGGCCACTCCATTACCGATTGAATACCAGCTGCCTGCTTCTGCTCTAAATAGTTGTTGCACAATTTGGAGGTGTGTTTAGGGTCATTGTCCTGTTGTAGGATGAAATTGGGTCCAATCAAGCGCTGTCCACTGGGTATGGCATGGCGTTGCAAAATGGAGCGATAGCCTTCCTTATTCAGAATCCCTTTTACCCTGTACAAATCTCCCACCTTACCAGCACCAGCACCCCAAAGCAACCCCAGACCATCATTTACTCCACCATGCTTAACATATGGCGCCAGGCATTCTTCCAGCATCTTTTCATTTGTTCTGCGTCCACAAACGTTCTTCTTTGTGATCCAAACCTCTCAAACTTGGATTCATCCGTCCACAAAACTTTTCCAGTCTTCCTCTGTCCAAGGTCTGTGTTCTTTTCCCATCTTAATCTTTTTCTTTTATTGGCCAGTCTCAGATATGGCTTTTTCTTTGCCACTCTGCCCTGAAGCCGAATCCGCAGCCGCCTCTTCACTGTAGATGTTGACACTGGTGTTTTGCGGTACTATTTAATGAAGATGCCAGTTGGGGACCTGGGAGGCGTCTGTTTTCAAACTAAGACGTAATGCACTTATCTTCTTGCTCGTTGTGCAACGTGGCCTCCCACTTCTTTTTCTACTCTGGTTAGAGCCTGTTGTGCTGTCCTCTTAAGGAGTAGTATACACCGTGTAGGAAATCTTCAATTTCTTAGCAATGTCTCGCATGGAATAGCCTTCATTTCTAAGGACAAGAATAGACTGTCGAGTTTCAGATGAAAGTTCTCTTTTCTGGCCATTTTGAGCGTTAATTGACCCCACAAATGTGATGCTCCAGAAACTCAATCTGCTCAAGGTCAAGGTCAAGGAAGGTCAGTTTTGTAGCTTCTGTAACGACCTAAACTGTTTTCAGATGTGTGAACATGATTGACAAGGGTTTTTCTAATCATCAATTAGCCTTCTGAGCCAATGAGCAAACACATTGTACCATTAGAACACTGGAGTGATAGTTGCTGGAATGGGCTCTATACACTATGTAGATATTGCACCAAAAACCAGACATTTGCAGCTAGAATTGTCATTTACCACATTAGCAATGTAAAGAGTGTATTTCTTCAAAGTTAAGACTAGTTTAAAGTTATCTTCATGAAAGTACAGTGCTTTTCTCAAAATAAGGACATTTCAATGTACCCCAAACTTTTGAACGGTAGTGTATATATATTAGATATAATAGATATATATAGATATATATATATTCTATATATCTACACACACACACCACACACACACACACACACACACACCACACACACCACAACACCCACATTCTTAATCTGCACACACACATACACAACCCACCCTTCATACCAGTAAGACTGACGACTGTGTCTGTTGCCTTTCCTGCCAGCTGGAGAGTGCTGATAGTGTGATTGTATGCAAGTAAGTGTGTGTATGTGTGGTGTGTGTGTGTGTGTGTGTGTGGTGTGTGTGGGGGGGGTTACCATAAGGACGCGAGAAGCAAATGGTGAGAGGAGGGTTGCACACCTGGCATTCGCCACGGATGGGCATAATCATCTCTTTTCTACCCTACCCAACCCCCCCCCCCCTTCACTCCACACACATCCCTACCCTGTCCCTCCCTTCTATGCCAAGGTATTAACACGCACGCACGCACGCACGCACCCGCACGCACGCACACACGCACACACGCACACACGCACACCACACACACTTGTTAAATGAGTCAACTCATACAGCATACTGATTTGAGCAGCGGTCACGCCAGAGTTAGATTGTCTGAATTGGCCCAGCTGACAAATGCAATTACCCTCCATTACAGTCAGAAACTCTCATGTTGTTTTGTTGTCATCCAAACTAATGTCTGGCTGTTATCAATGAAAAATGTGTCTACTGCTAGTATTAACTAAGTTTATTTTTGAAATGACTTGGTTTTTGTTGGTTTTACTGCTTACTTCATCCAAACAAAGAACAAGTCATCCGCAGAAATAATACAGGTATCATGGTGATTAGAGGTGGATTTCTGTATTTTTCAAACTGGACCCTATGTCCCATGCTTTTGTGTCTACGTGAGTAATGGGAACACAATGTTTGAAATTGGTCCAGTAATGGCGAGAACCCGGCAGCCAGCAGCCATGAAACGGACTGCAATGTACCCTATGGGGAATTTACTCACCATCAATTACGTCCACTAAAATGGCTTGTTTTGCCATCGACAGGCTCCGATTGTTATTAAGTGCCTGCACTTAATGATGGAAAATGGAAAGTTGCCGTTTTCCGGGAAGGTTTTGGTGGAACATGTGTACGTATGTGTAGTACGTTCAAAGGTTGCAACAGAAAACTCAGATTGGACAGATGGTCTAGCTAGCTGTCTGGATTTACCCTTTATCTGAGGACCAGGAAACAATTGTCCTCTTGATCCACCGAGTTCAGAATGCCAACAGAAAGAAAGAGATGAGGGCAATCCGGCCGAAAAATAGGGATACAACAGGTCTCCCGATCACACGACTGCCCCCCCCCCAAAAAAAAAAATCCTTCCTGCAAGATCCTGAGAGAAAGACTACCTGATCCCATCCCACTCCTGTTCCATTCCTGATGTTTGCTTAGCAAGTTATCAGACTCTGTTGCCCCCCTCTAACATGTTTATTAAAAAAAATTCCAACATATTTTAGTCTGGAGAGAGACTGGATTAGTATCTTCCTTCTACCATTGTCTCCTTTGTCACTCATTTTAAAATATTATCCTGCATTGTTGTTGTTGCGGCTTTTTCCACGTTTTTTCCATCCATGTCACGAATGGACTCAACTCAGCCACTAAGAATGAAACTCGTTGATGTAGACTACTGCAGAATTAGAGGGGACATAGGAAACAATTGTTGCTTCCATCCCATCCAGAGCCCACGTGAATATCCTGGCTGTTGCCGATCATGCGCCGCCGCCCCTCCCCCCTAAAGAAAATCCCTCCTGCAAGATCTCGAGAGAAAGACTACCGGATTTAGTAAATTTAAAACATATTTGAGTCTGGAGAGAGACTGGATTATTATCTTCCTTCTATCAGTTGTCTCCTCTTTTCTTGAGATTTAAAATAGTATCCTGCATTGTCATGGTTGCGCAGCTTTTTCCACATTTTTCCATCATGTCATGAATGGACTCAACTCAGCCAACTACCTACTAATATTAAGTTACACGCTTTTAAACAGTTGGATATCTCTTGGTGGAAATTGTGGGTTTGCTGTAAATTACATCACAGAGTACGGTCTAACCTTTGTAAAAAGTGCTGTGGGACAATGTTGTTGTAATTTGACGCTATGTAGTAAATAAAATTGAATGGAATGAACATCACCCACTTAGTTTCCCCAGGTGGCGCAGCAACAACCAGGAGTTTCATGTTGCCGGTTAGACCTGACAGGACGAACCAAAGATAACGATCTATTACTGCATTTTACAGCTGTGTTAGACCACCACACTACCTTAACTTCCCTTATCTCAGTGATTCAATAACTACACTGCAGGAATCAGTGACCCGCGGGATCCGAAAAATGTTCACCTTCACTGCAGATGGTCTTCAAAGCCAGTGTTAGAAACCATTTTAGCTGTACAACTAGCCAAAAAGCTATGAAATTAACACTGTTAACAAAATTTAGGAATGGCTAATTGAAGATCTTTTAGATCACAACGGGGCTTTCTGTGTCCAACACTAACAAACTGTCTCTTTAACTCTCACCTGTGTTCCACAAACATTGTCTTCTTCGCAACTTTGCACCATTTCAGTAAGAGACTTTACAATCTTGACATAATATAGTCCAAAACTTTAAGGACAATGTAAGCCTGTCAGTGCAAAATCAAGCACGTTTAGTAGATGGTTTGTAATTGCCTCATAGCAGCCCGTTTAGCAGCTGCCATCTGCAGGGATCTGCTCAATACGACCAATTTCAAATATGAATTTTCCCATTAGTCATGTAGATACAAAAGAGGAAAATAAGGTCCAAGTTAAAAAGAAAGAATTCTCTTTTTGGTTGTGCCATCATGCAGTTTCATCAAATCAGTCTTAGAATTGACAAACGGTTCCCCAAACTGCAGACAGACAGGCGGACTGACAAATCGAATTAAAGCTTGTAGTAGCTTGAATATCGTTTTCACATTACATACAGCAATCCTGTAACACTGACAATCCGGAGTTGGAATTTGTCTTAAAGCCAATTTATGTGCTTCTGCCGTGCTACTTATGGGTACATGGAGATGCTGGACCCTATGCCGGATACTACGCGCCGTAGCCTGACGTGCACCTCTCAAAATTGTAACTACTAACTACTGTAAAAGATGTGATTTGCCACTTGCTGTGGGCTACTCATTCCCAGGCCTGGGTCGTCCTCTGTGACATCATGAGATCAAGGAGAGGGTTACTTTTCCTGCTACAGTCTGAAGCACAGGGGAGGCACTTGTTTTCTCACTATGCCTATAGAGTCGTACATCCGAACTAACCTGTCACTCCATCGCTCACGTCGTCACACACACACCCCCACACACACACACACCACCACACACACAACACACGCCGGCCTGCTATTCTCTTAAAGAGATGACGCACACAACCAGGCAATTATAAACGCTCAGACACTTATTGTAGGCTACGTCAAAACTCTGCATGGAGCCTCTCAGAACCATAAACAGACTTTACAGGGGTCAGGATCTGTAAGCTTGGTCGGGGTGCAGGGTAGGGGGAGTGGTAAAGCTCTGTCAAAAGAGGATAAATGTGACTCCTGCTACCTCCAAAGTTATCTTCTGTTGTTTCCTGAGCGGCTTGCTAACGTTACAAACCAACATTGGATTCCCTGGTTTGTTCAGAGTCAGAGAGTGGACCCACACAGGACCTGTAGGACTTTAGGGACATTTGACATTATATACATTTTAGAAAATCACTTGCAGTATGCTGGTGTCTGGAATTGCTTCTTCCCAGTGGTTTTCTGCCAGCGTTACCAAAATAGACCATGAATGATGGGAAGTGTATGCATGGTAACAAAGGCCTTGATTTATTTCATCAAAAGAAAAAAACATATTCCAAGGGGAGTTGGCAGGCTTAGGAAGGAACATCTCTTTTGCTCCCTCCGCCTTTATCCTCCATTCCCTCTCACCTCTGAGGGGAGTCTGCCATTTCAAACAACAAAGCGGGACATGGCCAGCAGGTTTGATGTTATTTTAGCAAGCGGTCCCCCTGCTGGCTCGCCTTCTTTGTGTCCGTCCAGGTACAACAAGCTCCCCACAGGCCCCACCCCCCCAGAAAAACAAGCGCCTGGGGCGTCCTCGGCACTTGACCCTGGGTCAGGGATGTCCTGTACTTAAACCCTTAACCTCCAACCCCTCATCCCGCCCTGTCTTCCTCCCTCTTGTACCTCCTCTCTCCCTCCTTCCATCTCACAGTCACCTAGCCCCCCCCCCCATGGACTTCCAGTCCCGTCCCTGTTATACACACTGTGAGGACTGTGGACACATCCCACTGTTCTGACTTTTGTCACAGTTGTTTGTTTATGTGCATATCTGAATTCTTTGTGTTCTTTTTGTTGACATTGGCAGTAATTCCAGCTGTTTTTTCATAATGTTCAATAGCCATTCTATGTTTATTTGTTTCTGAATTTATTGTTTATTTATGTTTATGGTCCCACAACCAAGATATTTCCTCGTAAGTGCCCTTTACCTGCCAATAAATCGTTTTTTTTATCTCCTGGTTTCTGATTTCAGTTGTACATTACTTAAACATTACCAAGAAATGCATCCATTGTGGAATTGTGGCATGCATCCTGGTTTGTCATGTGTGTCATTCTATGGTTTGTGCTATCACTGCATTTGATAATCTCAGCATTTTTGGGTGCAGAGGGGGAGGGGTCGAGCCCGGATGGAAAGGGAGATTGGTGGAGTAGTAGTTGGGGGGGGGGGGGGGGTTCGTTCCTTTCACTGGTGCCAATCCATCAAGGCTCAGTCTACCGCTGTGCGGGCCGACAGGGAGAACAGAAAAGAACAAGGCTGGCAACAGAGCCCCCTCTCCACGGCCATCATCATCCCCTACAGGCTCTGACTCTGCGTGACCTTTTTCCAGAGCCTCCTCACAACTTCCACTCTAGCGCACCAGTTAGCCTTAAAGAGCGCAGTACAATAATATCAGCGTCTGGATACCGTACATTTTTTTTGGCCTTATTCAGGAAGGACAAAAGCAAAAGCATGAGAGTTACCAGTATATTGTGTGTGTATGTGTTGTGTGTGTGTGTGTGTGTGTGTGTGTGTGTGTGTGTTGTGTGTGTGTATGGTGAGGGGGGTTTACAGCACTGTAGCCTATCCTGACAACCAGATTGTCCGACAGCAAAGGGGAAACCACACATGAAAGGGACGAGCCACACACACACAAACACACATACACACAGACACACACCACTCTACAGAGGGGCGGTGAGAACACTGAGTGACATCATGTGCCGGACACATTTTTGTCACGTCTTCAGATTCGACACATTCTGTCTGCATTTTGCTGAATGCCGACTGGTCTTGCGATTTCGTTTCCCTCCCCCCCGCTCGTTCCCTCTCTCTCTTGTCCTGCTGACATTTTAATACCGGAGACGCCTCAGCTCATCAGAGTCTTTCCAACCCACTTGTACTGATGGACGGGAGGAAAATACAGACAAAACAAAAAGAAACACAAGATATAGGGTGTAAAAAACACACAAAAAAAACCAGAGCCCCTGAGATCATGTCTGCGTGTACACACTCCAAGACGTGTATCTGAGCTAAACATTTCAGTTTCTCTGAATACAGCAGACCTTTTACCTGGGTTATTTTACCCAGGTTTCCACTCTTTCCACAACAGATTATCCTTGTCTGTCCAGTCCCAGTGCCTAGCCACCAGCCTTTCCCATCTGGTGATATTACTTAGTTGATGGTGTGGCACTTTGTGTTGTGTGGCCCCTGCAGCTCAATTGTGTAATACAGTGACATGATAAGGTGTTCAAACAGAGAAATATTTAACCTGGGCTGTGTGGTGTGTCTATGAGACGGAACAATATCACTCTGAGGCCTGCATACCCAAAATGCATTCTTGCAGGAGAATAATTGCACTGAAAGCTTCTATCGTTTAACAGTTCTATGTTACATCCTGATAATGTTAAGGTGGTATTGAACAATGTGGTAACTTCTACCTGTACCAGTTATACATACATACTGAAAATGTTAAGGTGGTTTTGACTTTTTTGGAGAGGCTTCTACCTGTACCAGTTCTACAGCTTACATAATGAAAAACGTTACGTGGTGTTGAACTTTTGGATAAGATCTACCTGTACCAGTTTCTACATTACAAACTGAGAATGTTAGGTGGTATTGGACAATTTTGATAAGCTTCTACCTCTAACCGGTTCTACTTACATACTGAAAACTTAAGGTGGTATTGAACATTTTTGAATAGCTTCTACCTGTACCGTTCTACATTACATACTGAAAATGTTAAGGTGGTATTGAACATTTGGATAAACTAGCAGAATATGGCAGTTTACTGACTGATTCATGTTCAGTCCATTAACTGAAACTGAATCAATCATCAATTGCCTATCAGAGGGGGGAGGGTCGGTACAGTTGTAATTTGCTGTTTTTTGAGGCCTTTTTAGGGTGCAGGATATTAGCACATATTTAATCTGCTTACCCAGGCTGACTCTGTTTGGAACGTAGATTGTGGGGGTTACACAATCAAATATTTCAGTCTTTACAGTGTCACTGTGTCGTTACCATCCAACATAAGTAGGGACAAACGTTAATCTTGTCATGTAACCAAAGTTCAGGACAGGTCCTCTAAAGAAATACTGACTCAAGGAGACTGTCCTCACATGCAAATGTAATGTTTGTATGTAGCAACTTTTATAGTCTCAACGACTACCCAAAGCTCTGGAACAGGAACCATTCACCATTCACCACACATTCATACACTGTGGCCGAGGCTGCGTACAAGGACCAACTGGCTCATCTGATAAACACTCACAGACATAGTCTTGTCTGTCGTACAAAGAGTGTTATGTTGGTCTTTACGTTACAATTCTTCTCCGGGTTCTGCGTTCTTTATCGGTCACGCAAAACGTAAGCAGAAGTAGTCATTGGCAATGGAAATATAAAGGCCTTAAGCCCTCCAACATACTCATTCAATGACTAAGTTCCTGATTCAAAACTATCAAGTTAATATGATAAACTTACCCAAATTCACTTGTGGTTGTACTTTAGGTTCACGTAACACTTTTACTACTCGTAAACAATCTTTGCAGTAGTACAGGACACAGCTGGCGCCACTTGGTAAAAATCTGCAAGAGAGATAACAGATTTGTTAGCATCGGAGATGGCAAATCGTGTTTTTTTTCCCCAGGACAGAGTCAATCTGGTACGGACCAATGCATTTGTACATTAACACACTGTGATTTTAACGCACGTATAGAGAAATATTCTCCATACCAGAGCTCAAAGTTCTCTCCAGAGTGCAACACAATTGCCGCTTGGATCAGAAATATGGCCTAATGTATCCATGGAGATATTAGATTAGATCAGATTAGATCTACTTTATTGTCGTTACAACAGTACAGGTACAAGGCAACGAGATGCAGTTTGGGTCTAACGAAGTGCAATAGCAGTAAGTGCAGGATACAACGATGGTTCCATAAGTGCAGGAGGGATGTATACTGAATAAATATAGAAATGAATACTATTAAAACAGAATTTTACAGATAAATTTGTCCTATGAATACAGTATGTAGATAACATGTATTGTGAGCAGATTTAGAGCTGGATATACAGGTGAATATTACTATAAGTAGAAATTGTACAGCTATGTACAAGAACATAATATAACTAATGTGTTTACAGAGTTTAAAGGTGAATATGTACTATAATATATATATACAGACAGCTATTATGATGGACGAAATTTTACAGATGTGTATATATATATATCTGTATAGTGTAAGTTAGGCATATATAATAAGTAAGATAACAGTGTATTGAGCGGCAAATTGGAGGTGTATGACAGAATCTGAAAGCCATTGGAGCGGTTTTATAAAGAAGACATAGTGGAGCTGCTACTGTGATCGTCCATATAATTTGCTTTATGTTTTGATTGTCAATAACATCAGAGGTTGAAGAGAAATGTTGTGGTGGGTCGGGAATAGGGTTGCTGAAAATTGTATTTCAATGGAAATAAATAAAAAAATTGGATCAGATTTTCAATGGGCTTTATTTAGCCAATATCGATCCATACCAAGAGTGGCCATAGACGGGACATCCCCAATATGATTTAAAGTGAAAAATATCATTCTTCCATCATTTGCTAAACAGCAGAAATGTACAGGCCACAGGGAGATTTTCAACTCTGGCTGTGCCCTTTAATAACCATAGGCCGGCAGCCAATGCATGCATGAACATAATGCATCTCAGTTGTGGCTGCATGTGTGTCGTTAGTAATTAAGTCTGACTTAAAACATCTTTTTCTGCGTATTTCAGCCGAAGATGGATGCACCAGCCTCCGAGTGATTGGACAGAAATGAATAACTCGGTAACAATATGGCAAGCGACAGTAAAGAGGGATTTAGTGTTAGCCCAGGAAGGCCAGGAGAAGCGTGTGTCCATTTAAACGCTTTATTACAGAGCCAGGAGCCTCATCTAACTCAACTTACTCCGTGTGCAGAAGGCTCGCTCAGTGGCTGATAGGATTGTCAGGCTGCCTGTTACTCAACACACACAATGCGGAGGCAACACACCTCTGGTTAGCTAAGCCCCCGTCTGTTAGCTTGTCCATTTGGTCTCAAATACAGAGATGGTCTCCACTTAATGCAGAGCAAAAGTTCATGTCAAACCTTTGTTTATGCCGTTGCATAGCCAGTGACAGTTTCTCTTTAATTTTATGAAGTTGTAAACCATAAAACTGTCTGAATAATGCAAACCACAACTACAGTGATCAAGCTCAGCGTAATTCTGTCATGAAGACTTGTTATCATCTACATTCTGTTAAAATAATCAAAGCAACCATGCATTTCAGCCATCACAAGCATGAGATTCATGCTTAAATCTGTTTCTCTCTCGGCTGTCATTTGTCAAGCACAAAGTGGGACGGGATCAAATTCAGTCTGGTCCATTCCTGTCAGGTGGATTGCCAGAGAAAAAGAGAAATATCTCTTTAACTGATATAATACTGCGTTCATTTGTACTTGGAGGGGGAAAGTTGGAAACATGCCCCCTGAACAGTTGGAAGTCACACCACCTCGCAGTATTACTCCTAGCTCAAACTCAAATGGCATCAACAGTAGTGAACGACGGTGGTACATCACAGGTTTTAGCGACTTTTGTGTGTCTGGTGAATAATATAAGGGGTTAATTTTCAATACTATGTAATTATTACATGTTATCAGTTTGTTTAAGATGTATGCTGCAGGGTGGTTTGAAAAATGATTTGTAATCAGTGGGTGAGCTTCTACACTATCAATAAAGCAAATAAGTAAAAAGTAAATTACCATTGTCGGTCCTCAAGAAAAGGTAGAGCAAACAAGCCTTTCGTTCTCTCACCTACCACCCTCTCTCCCACGGTCTCTGCCATATGTGTTTTAAGAAAACAGACAATTACATTTGAAAGGACACATTTGCTCCCAAGAAAGAAGAAACCGCCTCCTGGTCTTCCACCACCTGGTGTCCTAGACTGGATAAGGACACTGGAATGCTGATCACTGTATATGTTAGCACTTTCTCACTTATAATGCATATAACTCACTTTTGTCTATTGTGTGAAAAACACCCAAAGGATGGGGTTAGAGCATATCTTCCCGCTGGGACAGCAATAGTGCACTAGCATTGCTCCGTCATGACAACAACACCAATGGAATGGATTTGAAAAGCGACAGGTGAAAAGGAACCGCCCCGCCGTGCAGGGCAAAAATAAATGAGTAGTCTTGTTACGGATATCGGACTGCTTTTTACGTGACTTCCGTCAGGAGAGCGTCGTAGATCAGTCCGCTGTCAGCTGCAGTGTTACTTTGTCTTTGTTGAATTGTCTTTTGTCTATCATCTTCATCAGCTGCTGTTGGCATTAAAACCTTTTTACAATTCTCATTTGACCCCCAGCCTCCTTTTCCTCAGAATCCGAACGGAATGCGATGTAAGGTATGAATTTCATAACATTCTCACTAAATATTGTTCACACACTATGTCCAACGTCTATCTGGGACATGTTTGTTACACTGTTGGTATAGTCAAAAACAGCGTATGACATGATCAAGTGGTATCTAACAGGGCTAACCGGCTAAGAGCTACCCCACAAAAATCTGACTTCTAATTGGAATCGGTCACCTGTTGTTTGACGTCCATCCGTTGAGTTTCCGAGGTAAAGAACCAACCGAGCGTCCACTATTGTTCGCCAGCTAGTCAATAAAACTTGATGGATTGAAGTTTTGGTGCTGGACCTACAAAGGGTTTTTCTACCAGCTTTCAGGCCAAAAAACAAAGGAACGGTCGCCATGCGGAGGCTGGAAACCAGGCTGATCATAGAGAGC
>NW_022605579.1:258409-258532 GCF_008692095.1 Etheostoma spectabile | reverse complement strand
ATTTAATGAAGATGCCAGTTGGGGACCTGTGAGGCGTCTGTTTCTCAAACTAGAGACTGTAATGCACTTATCTTCTTGCTCAGTTGTGCAACGTGGCCTCCCACTTCTTTTTCTACTCTGGTT
>NW_022605579.1:256506-258262 GCF_008692095.1 Etheostoma spectabile | reverse complement strand
ATTTTGAGCGTTTAATTGACCCCACAAATGTGATGCTCCAGAAACTCAATCTGCTCAAGGTCAAGGTCAAGGAAGGTCAGTTTTGTAGCTTCTGTAACGACCTAAACTGTTTTCAGATGTTGCACATGATTGCACAAGGGTTTTCTATCATCAATTAGCCTTCTGAGCCAATGAGCAACACATTGTACCATTAGAACACTGGGAGTATAGTTTGCTGGAAATGGGCCTCTATACACCTATGTAGATATTGCACCAAAAACCAGACATTTGCAGCTAGAATTGTCATTTACCACATTGCATGTAAGAGTGTATTTCTTCAAGTTAAGACTAGTTTAAAGTTATCTTCATTGAAAAGTACAGTGCTTTTCCTTCAAAAAAAGGACATTTCAATGTGACCCCAAACTTTTGAACGGTAGTGTATATATATAGTAATATAGATATTATAGATATATATATATATATCTATTATATACACACACACCACACACACACCACACACACACACACACACACCACCCACATACACACACATTCTTAATCTGCACACACACATACACAACCACCCCTTCATACCAGTAAGACTGACGACTGTGTCTGTTGCCTTTCCTGCCAGCTGGAGAGTGCTGTGGTGTGATTGTATCAGTAAGTGTTGTATGTGTTGTGGTGTGTGTTGTGTGTGTGTGTGTGTGTGTGGGGGGGGTTACCATAAGGAGCGGAGAAGCAAATGGTGAGGAGGTTTGCACACCTGGCATTCGCCACGGATGGGCATAATCATCTCTTTTTCTACCCCCTACCCAACCCCCCCCCCCCTTCACTCCACACACCCTACCCTGTCCTCCCTTCTATCCAAGGTATTAACACGCGACGCACCGCACGCACGCACGCACGCACGCACACACGCACACACGCACACACGCACACACACACACATTGTTAAATGAGTCAACTCATACAGCATACTGATTTGAGCAGCAGTCACGCCAGAGTTAGATTGTCTGAATTGGCCCAGCTGACAAATGCAATTACCCTCCATTACAGTCAGAAACTCTCATGTTGTGTTTGTTTGTCATCCAAACTAAATGTCTGGCTGTTATCAATGAAAAATGTGTCTATGCTAAGTATTAACTAAGTTTATTTTTGAAATGACTTGGTTTTTGTTGGTTTTACTGCTTACTTCATCCAAACAAAGAAAACAAGTCACTCCGCAGAAATAATACAGGTATCATGTGGATTAGAGGTGGATTTCTGTATTTTTCAAACTGGACCCTATTTTCCCATGTCTTTTGTGTCTACGTGAGTAATGGGAACAACAATGTTTGAAATTGGTCCAGTAATGGCCGAGAACCCGGCAGCCAGCAGCCATGAAACGGACTGCAATGTTACCCTATGGGGAAATTTACTCACCATCAATTACGTCCACTAAAATGGCTTGTTTTGCCACTGACAGGCTCCGATTGTTATTAGAAGTGCCTGACTTAATGATGGAAAGATGGAAAAGTTGCCGTTTTCCGGGAAGGTTTTGGTGGAACATGTGTACGTATGTGTAGTACGTTCAAAGGTTGCAACAGAAAACTCAGATTGGACAGATGGTCTAGCTAGCTGTCTGGATTTACCCTTTATCTGAGGACCAGGAAACAATTGTCCTCTTGATCCACCGGAGTTCAGAATGCCAACAGAAAGAAAGAGATGAGGGACATCCGGCCGAAAAATAGGGATATCAAACAGGTCTCCCGATCACACGACTGCCCCCCCCCCC
>NW_022605579.1:244301-256496 GCF_008692095.1 Etheostoma spectabile | reverse complement strand
ATCCTGTCCTGCAAGATCCTGAGAGAAAGACTACCTGATCCCATCCCACTCCTGTTCCATTCCTGATGTTGTCTTAGCAAGTTATCAGACTCTGTTGCCCCCCTCTAACATGTTTATTTAAAAAAAATTTCCAACATATTTGAGTCTGGAGAGAGACTGGATTAGTATCTTTCCTTCTATCCATTGTCTCCTTTGTCACTCATTTTTAAAATATTATCCTGCATTGTTGTTGTTTGCGCAGCTTTTTCCACGTTTTATTCCATCCATGTCACGAATGGACTCAACTCAGCCAACTAATGAATGAAACGTCGTTGATGTAGACTACTGCAGAATTAGAGGGTGACATAGGAATACAATTGTTGCTTCCATCCCATCCAGAGCCCACGTGAATATTCCTGGCATGTTCCGATCATGCGCCGCCGCCCCCTCCCCCCTAAAGAAAATCCCATCCTGCAAGATCTCGAGAGAAAGACTACCGGATTTAGTTAAATTTAAAACATATTTGAGTCTGGAGAGAGACTGGATTATTATCTTTCCTTCTATCAGTTGTCTCCTCTTTTTCTTGAGATTTAAAATAGTATCCTGCATTGTCATGGTTTGCGCAGCTTTTTCCACATTTTATTCCATCCATGTCATGAATGGACTCAACTCAGCCAACTACCTAACTAATATTAAGTTACACGCTTTTAAACAGTTGGATATCTCTTGGTGGAAATTGTTGGGTTTCTGTAAATTACATCACAGAGTACGGTCTAGACCTTTGTAAAAAGTGCTGTGGGACAACTGTTGTTGTAATTTGACGCTATGTACGTAAATAAAATTGAATGGAATTGAACATCACACCACTTAGTTTCCCCAGGTGGCGCAGCAACAACGCAGGAGTTTCATTGTTGCCGGTTAGACCTGACAGGACGAACCAAAGATAACGATCTATTACTGCATTTTACAGCTGTGTTAGACCACCACACATAGCCTTAACTTCCCCTTATCTCAGTGATTCAATAACTACACTGCAGGAATCACGTGACCCGCGGGAGTCCCGAAAAATGTTCACCTTCTACTGCAGATGGTCTTCAAAGCCCAGTGTTAGAAACCATTTTAGCTGTACAACTAGCCAAAAAGCTATGAAATTAACACATGTTAACAAAATTTAGGAATGGCTAATTGAAGATCTTTTAGATAACACAACGGGGCTTTCTGTGTGCCAACACTACAAACTGTCTCTTTAACTCTCACCTGTGTTCCACAACATTGTCTTCTTCGCAACTTTGCACCATTTCAGTAAGAGACTTTACAATCTTGACATAATATAGTCCAAAACTTTTAAGGACAATGTAAGCCTGTCAGTGGCAAAATCAAGCACGTTTAGTAGATGGTTTGTAATTGCCTCATAGCAGCCCGTTTAGCAGCTGCCATCTGCAGGGATCTCGCTCAATACTGGACCAATTTCAAATATGAATTTTCCCATTAGTCATGTAGATACAAAGAAATAGGAAAATAAGGTCCAAGTTGAAAAAGAAAGAAATTCTCTTTTTGGTTGTGCCATCATGCAGTTTCATCAAATCAGTCTTAAGAATTGACAAACGTTTCCCCAAACTGCAGACAGACAGGCGGACTGACAAAATCGAATTAAAGCTTGTAGTAGCTTGAATATCGTTTTCACATTACATACAGCAATCCTGTAACACCTGACAATCCAGGAGTTGGAATGTTGTCTTAAAGCCAATTTATGTGCTTCTGCCGTGGCTACTTATGTGGGTACATGGAGATGCTGGACCCTATGCCGGATACTGCGCCGTAGCCTGACGTGCACCTCTCAAAAATTGTAACTACTAACTACTGTAAAAGATGTGATTTGTCCACTTGGCTGTGGCTACTCATTCCCAGGCCTGGGTCGTCCTCTGTGGACATCATGAGATCAAGGAGAGGGTTAACTTTTCCTGCTACAGTCTGAAAGCACAGGGGAGGCACTTTGTTTCTCTCACTATGCCTATAGAGTCGGTACTCACTCCGAAGCTAATCCCTGTCACTCGCTCACTCGCTCTATCACACACACCCCACACACACACACACACACACACACACACACACACACACGCCGGCCCTGCTATTCTCTTAAAGAGATCGACGCACACAACCAGGCAATTATAAACGTCAGGACACTTATGTAGGCTACGTCAAAAGCTCTGCATGGAGCCTCTGCAGAACCATAAATCAGACTTTACAGGGGTCCAGGATCTGTAAGCTTGGTCGGGGTGCAGGTGGTAGGGGGAGGTGGTAAAGCTCTGTCAAAAGAGGATAAATGTGACTCCTGCTACCTCCAAAGTTATCTTCTGTGTGTTTCCTGAGCTGGCTTGCTAACGTTACAAACCAACATTTAGGATTCCTCTGGTTTTGTTCAGAGTCAGAGAGTGTGACCCACACAGGACCTGTAGGACTTTAGGCACATTTGACATTATGATACATTTTAGAAAATCACTTGCAAGTATGCTGGTGTCTGGAATTGCTTCTTCCCAGTGGTTTTCTTGCCAGCGTTACCAAAATAGCCTATGAAATGAGTGGAAGTGTATGCATGGTAACAAAAGGCCATTTGATTTATTTATCAAAAGAAAAAAAACATATTCCAAGGGGAAGTTTGGCAGGCTTAGGAAGGAACATGCTTCATTTTGCTCCCTCCCGCCTCTTATCCTCCTATTCCCTCTCACCTCTGAGGGGGAGTCTGCCATTTCCAAGCAACAAAGCGGGACATGGCCAGCAGGCTTTGATGTTTATTTTAGCAAGCGGTCCCCCCTGCTGGCTCGCCTTCTTTTGTGTCCGTCCAGGTACAACAAGCTCCCCACAGGCCCCACCCCCCCCAGAAAACAAGCGCCCTGGGGCGTCCTCGGCACTTGACCCTGGGTCAGGGGATGTCCTGTACTTAAACCCTTAACCCTCCAACACCCCTCATCCCGCCCCCTGTACTTCCTCCCTCTTGAACCTCCTCTCTCCTCATCCTCTCCATCTCACAGTCACCTAGCCCCCCCCCCCCCCCCCATGGACTTCCCAGTCCCGTCTCCCTGTTTATACACACTGTGAGGACTGTGGACACAATCCCACTGTTCTTGACTTTTGTCACAGATTTGTGTGTTTATGTGTGCATATCTGAATTCTTTGTGTTCTTTTTGTTGACATTGGCAGTAATCCAGCTTGTTTTTTTCATAATGTTCAATAGCCATATCTATGTGTTATTTGTTTCTGAATTTATTGTTTATTTATATGTTTATGTGTACACCAACAACCAAGATATATTCCTCGTAAGTGCCCTTTACCTGCCAATAAATCGTTTTTTTTTACTCCTGGTTTCTGATTTCAGTTGTACATTACTTAAACATATACCAATAAATGCATCCATTGTGGAAATTGTGGCATGCATCCTTGTTGTCATCGTGTGTCATTCTATGTGTTTGTGCTATCACATGCATTTGCATAATCTCAGCATTTTTGGTGCAAGAGGGGGAGGGGTCGAGCCCGGATGGAAAGGGAGATTGGTGGAGGTAGTAGTTGGGGGGGGGGGGGGGGGGGGTTACGTTCCTTTCACTGGCTGCCAATCCCAAGGCTCAGTCTACCGCTGTGCGGGCGACAGGAGACAGAAGAAAAGAACAAGGCCTGGCAACAGAGCCCCCTCTCCACGGCCATCACTCATCCCCCTACAGGCTCTGAACTCTGCGTGACCTTTTTCCAGAGCCTCCTCACCAACTTCCACTCCTTAGCGCACAGTTAGCCTTAAAGACGCAGATACAATAATATCAGCGTCTGGATACCGTAGTCATTTTTTTTGGCCTTATTCAAGTGAAGGACAAAAGCATAAGAGCATGAGAGTTACCAGTATATGTGTGTGTTGGGGGTGTGTGTGTGGGTGTGTGTGTGTGTGTGTGTGTGTGTGTGTGTGTGTGTGTGTGTATGGTGAGGGGGGTTTACAGCACTGTAGCCTATCCCTGACAACCAGATTGTCCGACAGCAAAGGGGAAACACACATGAAATGGACGAGCCACACACACACAAACACACATACACACAGACACACACTCACTCTACAGAGGGGCGGTGAGAACACTAGTTGACATCATTAGGCCGGACACATTTTTGTCACGCTTCCAGATTCGACACTTCTGCATTTTGCTGAATGCCGACTCGGTCTTGCGATTTCTTTTCCCTCCCACCCAGCCTCGTTCCCTCTCTCTCTTTGTCCTGCTTACATGTTTAATACCGGAGACGCCTCAGCTCATCAGAGCTTTCCAGACCACACTTTGTACTGGTGGACGGGAGGAAATATACAGACAAAACAAAAAGAAACACAAAGATATAGGATGTAAAAAACACACAAAAAAACCAGAGCCCCTGAGATCATGTCTGCCGTGTACACACTCCAAGACGTGTATCTGAGCTAAACATTTCAAGTCTTCTCTGAATACAGCAGACCTTTTACCTGGGTTTATTTTACCCAGGTTTCCACTCTTTCCACAACAGATTACTCCTTGTCTGTCCAGTCCCAGTGCCTTAGCCACAGCCTGTTCACATCTGGTGATATATACTTAGTTGATGGTGTGGCACTTTGTGTTTTGCCCCTGCAGCTCAATTGTGTAATACAGTGACATGATAAGTGTGTGTCAAACAGGAGAAATATTGTAACCTGAGGGCTGTGTGTGTGTCTATGAGACGGAACAATATCACATCTGAGGCCTGCATACCACAAAATGCATTCTTGCAGGAGAATAATTGCACTGAAAGCTTCTACGTTTAACAGTTCTATGTTACATCCTGATAATGTTAAGGTGGTATTGAACATTTTGGGTAAGCTTCTACCTGTACCAGTTATACATTACATACTGAAAATGTTAAGGTGGTGTTGACTTTTTTGGAGATGCTTCTACCTGTACCAGTTCTACATTACATAATGAAAACGTTACGGTGGTGTTGAACATTTTGGATAAGCATCTACCTGTACCAGTTCTACATTACAAACTGAGAATGTTAAGGTGGTATTGGACAATTTTGGATAAGCTTCTACCTCTACCGGTTCTACATTACATACTGAAAACGTTAAGGTGGTATTGAACATTTTTGATAAGCTTCTACCTGTACCAGTTCTACATTACATACTGAAAATGTTAAGGTGGTATTGAACATTTTGGATAAACTAGCAGAATATGGCAGTTTACTGACTGATTCATGTTCAGTCCATTTACTGAACATGAATCAATCATCAATTGCCCTATCAGAGGGGGGAGGGGTCGTTACAGTTGTAATTTGCTTGTTTTGAGGCCTTTTTAGGGTGCAGGATATTAGCACATATTTAATCTGCTTATCCCTCAGGCTGACTCTGTTTTGGAACGTAGATTGTAGGTGGTTAACACAATCAAATATTTCAGTCTTTACAGTTGTCACTGTGTCTTTACCATCCAACATAAGTAGGGCAAACGTTAATCTTTGTCATGTAACCAAAGTTCAGACAGGTCCTCTAAAGAAATACTGACTCAAGGAGACTGTCCTCACATGCAAAATGTAATGTTTGTATGTAGCACTTTTATAGTCTCAACGACTACCCAAAGCTCTGGAACAGGAACCATTCACCATTCACACACATTCATACACTGTGGCCGAGGCTGCCGTACAAGGAGCCACCTGCTCATCTGATAAACACTCACAGACATATGTCTTGTCTGTCAGTAACAAAGAGTGTGATGTTGGTCTTTACGTTACAATTCTTCTCCGGGTTCTGCGTTCTTTATCGGTCACGCTAAAAACTATAGCAGAAGTAGTCATTGGCAATGGAAATATAAGGCCTTAAGCACCTCCAACATACTCATTCAATGACTAAGTTCCTGATTCAAAACTATCAAGTTAATATGATAAACTTACCCAAAGTTCACTTGTGGTTGTACTTTAGTGTTACAGTAACACTTCTTTTACTCGTAAACAATCTTTAGCAGAGTACAGACACCAGCTGGCGCCACTTGGTAAAAATCTGCAAGAGAGATAACAGATTTGTTAGCATCGGAGATTGGCAAATCTGTGTTTTTTTTCCCCAGGACAGAGTCAATCATTGGTACGACCAAATGCATTTGTACATTAACACACTGTGATTTTTAACTCACGTATAGAGAAATATTCTCGCATACCAGAGCTCAAAGTTCATCTCCAGGTGCAACAACAATTGCCGCTTGGATCAGAAATATGGCCTAATGTATCTCCATGGAGATATTAGATTAGATCAGATTAGATTCTACTTTATTGTCGTTACACAGGTACAGGTACAAGGCAACGAGATGCAGTTTGGGTCTAACCAGAAGTGCAATAGCAGTAAGTGCAGGATACACGATGGTTCCATAAGTGCAGGATGGATGTATACTGAATAAATATAGAAATGAATACTATTATAAACAGAATTTTACAGATAAATTTGTCCTATGAATACAGTATGTAGATAACATGTATTGTGAGCAAGATTTAGAGCTGGATATACAGGTGAATATTACTATAAGTAGAAATTTTACAGCTATGTACAAAGAACATAATATACTAATGGTTTACAGAGTTTAAAGGTGAATATGTACTATGAATATATATATACAGACAGCTATTATTATGGACAGAAATTTTACAGATGTATATATATATATATATATATATGTAAGTTAGGCATATATAATAAGTAAGATATACAGTGTATTGAGCGGCAAATTGGAGGTGTATGACAGAATCTGGAAGCCATTTGAGCGGTTTATTAAAGAAGACATAGTGGAGCTGCTACTGTGATGCTGTCCATATAATTTGCTTTATGTTTTGATTGTTGCAATACATCAGAGGTTGAGAGAGAAATGTTGTTGTGGGTCGGGAATAGGGTTGCTGAAAATTGTATTTCAATGGAAATAAAATAAAAAATTGGATCAGATTTTCAATGGGCTTTATTTTAGCCAATATCGATCCATACCAAGAGTGGCCCATAGACGGGACATCCCCAAGATGATTTAAAGTGAAAAAATATCATTCTTCCATCATTTGCTAAACAGCAGAAATGTAACAGCCACAGGGAGATTTTCAACTCTGGCTGTGCCCTTTAATAACCATAGGCTGCAGCCAATGCATGCATGAACATAATGCATCTCAGTTTGTGGCTGCATGTGTGTCGTTTAGTAATTACGTCTGACTTAAAACATCTTTTTCTGCGTATTTCAGCCTGAAGATGGATGCACCAGCCTCCGGAGTGATGGCAGAAATGAATAACTCGGTAACATATGGGCAAGCGACAGTAAAGAGGGATTTAGTGTTAGCCCCAGGAAGGCCAGGAGAAGCTGTGTGTCCATTAAACGCTTTATTACAGAGCCAGGAGCCTCATGCTAACTCACTTACTCCAGTGTGCAGAAGGCTCTGCTCAGTGGCCTGATAGGCTGTCAGGCTGCCTGTTACTCAACACACACAATGCTGGAGGCAACACACTCTGGTTAGCTAAGCCCCCGTCTGTTAGCTTGTCCATTTGTCAGTCAAAATACAGAGAATGGTCTCCACTTTAATGCAGAGCAAAAGTTCATGTCCAACCTTTGTTTATGCCAGTTGCATGATGCCAGTGACAGTTTCTCTTTTAATTTTATGAAGTTGTAAATCCATAAACTGTCTGAATAATGCAAACCAACAACTACAGTGATCAAGCTCAGCGTAATTTCTGTCATGAAGACTTGTTATCATCATACATTCTGTTAAAATAATCAGAAGCAACCATGCATTTCACGAGCCAATCACAAGCATGAGATTCATGCTTAAATCTGTTTCTCTCTCGGCTGTCATTTGTCAAGCACAAAGTGGGAGGGATCAAATTCAGCTGGTCCAATTCCTGTCAGGTGATTGCCAGAGAAAAAGAGAAATATCTCTTTAACTGATATAATACTGCGTTCCATTTGTACTTGGAGGGGGGAAAGTTGGAAACATGCCCCCCTGAACAAGTTGGGAAGTCACACCACCTCGCAGTATTACTCCTAGCTCAAACTCAATGCATCAACAGTAGTGAAAGCGGTGGTAACATACAGTTTATTAGCACTTTTTGTGTCTCACTAAATTGTTCACACACTACTGTCCAACGTCTATCTGGGGACATGTTGTTACACTGTTGGTATAGTCAAAAACAGCGTAATGCATGCTATCAAGTGGTATTGCTAACAATGGCTAACCTGGCTAGAGCTAGCCCCACAAAAATCTGACTTCTAATTGGAATCGTTCACCTTGGGTTTGACGTCCATCCAGTTTGAGTTTCCGAGGTAAATGGAACTCAACAGAAGCTCCACTATGTTCGCCAGCTAGTCAATAACTTTGTATGATTGAAGTTTGGTGCTGGACACAAAGGGTTTTTACAGCTTTCATTGCCAAAAAACAAAGACGGTCGCATGCGGAGGCTGGAAACAAGGCTGATCAGAGAGATGCCGAACCCATCTGAAACACCGATCAGGGCCACAACACACTAAAAATGAGCTGAGGCTGAAACGCTCTGGGGAGCTGAGGGGAATTGCAGAGTCGCCTGTCACAATCCTCGGTGCTCACACTGTGGCTGATCCACTGATATATTTCAATCTTTAAATCTTCATTCACACACAAACGGTAGCGGTTAATAGGCCTTGTTTGGCTTGTCATTCACATTAAACTGTTATTCAGCTGAGAAGGCCATGTTTCATCTCCACTTGCTTTTTAGTAGACTGCATTTTGAGAAGTGACAGATCCATGTGCTAAGGGCCTGTTAGGACCCTGATTCATATTACACTTGAAACAGGCCAGATAGGAGTCTGGTAACAGATCGTCACACCATGACACTATGTGACGGACTGTCTCATTATGTGTCCCCACACTCAATTTAAAACCACCAGCTTCCGCTCGGTGTATGTGTGTGTATGTGTGTGTTTGTGTGTGTACATGTGTGTTGTTACCATATTTGCTTCTGCAAAATTTGCATCTTGCACATGTGTGCATGTGTACAGTGGGATCTTGAATGAGTCTTTATATCATTCTTGTACACCTTTTTGGTCTGTGTTTGTGCGTGTGTGTATGTGTGTGTGTGTGTGTGTGTGTTGTGTGTGTGTGAATGTATGCGTGTATGCATGTCTGTGTGTGAGGAGTGCTCCTGCAGCAGGAAGAATGAGTTGATGCCCTGTGTTTGGCTAATTAAGACAGCAGTAGACACAGAGAGAGAGAGAGAGAGAGAGATGGCAGAGAGGTGCTAATTCATAATTGAAGTAATTGACGAAATCTGTCTATGAGCTTTTTAATACACACACACAAACACACACACACACACACACACAGAGTCTTGGTGATTTAAGTGTGATTAGCTAGCATACACCTTTGTGTTGATAATGAAATTACACCCCATGTACCAGAATCCTTAATAGAATAGCAAATCTCTGTTACTAAAAAGACACACACATACATGCATGCACCTAACACACTAGAGGGTGATTTTTTTTCCGGGACTCCTGCGGGTCACGTGATTGTCAATCTCACTGTTGGTAACGTGATAAGGACGGATAGAGCAACAGGAGCAGGCGGAAGCGGGAAGGAGTCAGAATTATTTAATAAATATGAAGCTACACAGTGTCATTATTGAATCATAGAGACAAGAGGGAGTTATAAGGCTATAATAGGCCTATGTGTGTGGTTAACTCTAGCTGTAAAATGCAGTAATAGATCGCTATCTTTGTCCTGTCTGGTCTACCCGGCAACAGTGTAACTCCTGCGCTGTTGCTACGCCACCTGGGGAAACTAAGTGGTGCGACATCCGACTGTTTAAAAGCCTGTAGCATAACACTAGTTACGTAGTCGGATAAGTCATGTCCATTGATGACGTGGATGCAAAGAGACGTAAAAAAAGGGGCACAAAAAACAACAATGCAGGATACTATTTTAAAAATCAGCAACCTGTAGTTCATTTGCTTTGGTCTGAATCAGTTGGTGAGTTAGTGAACTTGGAACGATTTGCCTTCAGTCGGTTTGGTTTGGTTTGGTTTGACACCTGGAAAAATCCAAGTGTACCAGATTGTGTCATTTCAAATCCGGCAAAAAACCTCCAGCCCTCTTATTGGTCGGATATGTGCGGGGTTGTGAGCAAGAACGTGAATCCAGGAAAAAGGTCCTGTGTTCTGGTCTAGTGGTCAAACCAGCTCATTTCATTTAAATGATCAGACATTGTTTGAGACGGAGACACGAGTGAAGGACGGCGAGCTTGACCAGTCTATTTCTGTGTTAGAAACACTGCGCTAAACACACCTGACTACAGGAGACATGAGCTCAGACTGGAGGAGTATGTACAGTAGAGGTGGTGCGGTTCCAGTACGGATCACGTTCTCACCACAAACGTACCGCTCCAGAGTTGGATTGAAAGCGTACCGAGACCACCTCTTCAAGAAGGTCTCGGTATGCTTCTTTGGTCCGCTTTTGGTGCACACCAAAGTGCGACTGCCGCATTCTCATCTGCCAAAACGAACCGGACCATTGGGGCAAACAAATACAAGAACAAGTGTAAAAGAATGCTACAGGGGGGCAAAAGAGTTATTCTCTCGGGATCTTGCAGGAGAGGATGTTTTTGGGGGGCAGTCACGTGATCAGGACGATGGGGATGGGATGGGAGCGACAACTGATACCTGTGACACCCTCTCACTCTTTAATACACAAATAATACTAGCAAGTGGAGAAAAACACACACACACACACACACACATGCATACCATGTCATTTGCCTAGTATGCTCCTAGATCAGAGGAATGAAGATGGCTTGACACAGACTTTATTTACTAAAATCAGATCCCGCTGTATTAGTTGACTGGCTAAGTGTCCGGGTGAGAAGGGACACCGCTCTTTATGTTCTCTCTGCCGTGTCCCTGCTGGGACTCCATTCCTCACAAGTGGGTCTTCTGGGGAGCAACAACTCTTGTCACTTCTTTTGAAGCGTGAGTCATTACTGTTGTGCACTGAGCATGAACTTCTTTTTTACCAAGTTGTTCACCTTCCTCCCTCAGTGAAAACTACCCTCATTGTTTTTTTGGCGAATGACCATGACACACATGGCACCCACATCTATGTGGGACCTGTGCCTTGAGCTTTCAGAGGGGAAGGGTCGTTCTGTCGCACACACCTTTCCAGTAATAGCGCCATTGTGTGATTGCTCAACTCATTGCATCTAGAGTCATAGGGTGAGAAGAATAATTACAATGCACTGGCAAAATTGTACATGGAGGTACACTTACAGTATGTGTAGAATGTCCTCACCCAAAAAACAATATATATATATATATATATATATATATACAACCCCTATTTACGTTTGTTGTTAGGTGGCAACCTACTCGCAGGAGTAGTTATTGAGAGAACAGTGACAAATATTATGCGGGATTTATGGTTCTGCAGAAGCTCCCCGCAGAGCTTTTGCCATAGCCATGTAAGTGGCCTGAAGTGTATCCTTGCATTGGTGTGTGCATTGATCTCTTTAAGAGAAAAGCAGGGCCGGTATGTGTGTGTGTGTGTGTGTGTGCCTGGGGAGTGTGTGGTAAAGCGTGCAAGAGAGTGACAGTGATTGGCTTCGGCACGAAAGCATAGGGAGAGAAACAAAGTGTCTCCCCTGTTCTTTCAGACCACGGTGGGAAATCTGTAGCAGGAAAAGTTAACCCTCTCCTTGATTTCATGTTGTTTATGGAGAATGGGAACCAGGAAATGAGTCGGGGGGGGGGGGGGGGGGGGGGGTGGGAATGCAATGCTACCAAGTCACGGCCCAGTAGTTCCATTTTTTTGAGATGTGCATGTCAAGCTACAGCATTGGGTTGGTATCTCCATGTCCCATCGTACATACCTACAGCGTCGATTTAACATAGAAGCATACATTGGCCTTAAAGGGGAATTCCGGTCGATTCAAGTTATAAACTTGTTTCTAGACCCTATTGGAGCTAAATCCTGCTCGCGAATCACACACAATGTTAAAGCACATGTAACATTTAAAATTCCAACAACCCTAAACATGTTCAAAATGTCATTAAAAGGGCCCCCCCATGTGAAGTGATTCCTTCCGAGTGAACCCAGTTAATCTGACTGCTGTAGAAGACGTTGATGACTATAACTTGCGCGGGTCCCTTGTCTTGTGTTTGTCTGTGAATGTGTGTGTCTGTTTATGTGTGTGTTTGTGTGTGT
>NW_022605579.1:241359-244291 GCF_008692095.1 Etheostoma spectabile | reverse complement strand
TGTTTCTGCATGTGTTGTTTTGTCTCCATCCCTCCCATTTTCCCTCTGTGTGTTGTTTGGCCCGGTCCTTTGTCCAGGCGTATCGTTTGGAACTGTTTGGAAATGTTTATGGGTTTTGAATATTTTTTTTTTTAAATACTTCCAAAAATATTTCAGGTTCTAGTGTTAAGTGTATTTAGTTTCCAAAATTATTACAGGTTATATTAATTAATTAATATAATTAATTATACAGGTATTTTCCAAATCCTGGCTATGGCCGTGCTTACAGTATACCCAGTTTAGTCAATACAGGTATGTGCATTTTATTTGCACATTGTTTTGAGGTCTTGAAAAACAGATATGAAAAAAGCTTGCTATTTTAATTGTATCCTAAATGTCAACAATGTAGATACATATTAGGTTTTGAACATATGGCAGACAGGGGGGGCAGTGAACAATAATGCAGACTCAGATTTCAATAAATCCAGCAATATTAATCACATGACAGCCATTTTCAGGCCAAGTGTGGCCATGCAACCATGCAATCTGACAAAATCCCATCTTTAACATCAGGCTCTTAAAACTGAGGGTGAAATGACAAGTGTAACCACAGCCAATGGCTATTCTCCAATATTCTTTTTTTTTCCTGTGACGTATGGATGGTTCCTGTCTTTCAGAGCGCATTGTGTGATTGTAGGCTATCACATACTGTCAGTGCGGGCTGACGTGTTAGATACACTGAATACAGAATCGGCTTGTCTGCAGTGTGCTGAGGCTGTCTTTGACAGTGTAGTGCTGTCTGTGTCACACTCTAACAGACAGCCAAATAACCCCTTGGCAGTGTAAACAAAGAGAGATTACACCCTGGTGAGTGGAAGGAGTCTGCCTGTGTGCTCCCAGCATTGAGGGGAGAAACTGACGATGGGTGGTTGCAGCAGGAAAAAAGAGAAAGTGTTGAAGAGAGAGAGAGAGAGTGATGGTAGGTAGACAAATTCTCACTGAGATGCCAAATGTGGAAGATAATGGTTAAAAATACCCAAAATTTACAGAATCCTCTGCCTTACATGGCTCCTGTTGGTGAAAACTATTGAGGTAAGGCTAGGACCTTGTGGCTGCTAGCATTAGGTGCGTATGTTATTTTAAAGTGCTCATATTATGCTGATTTTCAGGTTCATAATTGTATTTACAGATTGTCCCAGAATAGATTTGTGTGGTTTGATTTTCAAAAAACACCATTTTTTTGTGGTTCTGCACATTGCTGCAGCTCCTCTTTTCACCCTGTGTGTTGAGCTCTCTGGTTTAGCTACAGAGTGAGACATCTCATTCCTGTTCCATCTTTAGAGGGAGTCACACATTCGCAGTAACTAAGTAAGCCCTGCAAGCCAATCAGTTGCAGAGTTTAAGGGGGGGGGGCACGCTAGCAACTAGGCGACCACTATAACGTGCGTTACAAAGTGAGCGTTTGTCACGGAAGTAAAAGCTGGACTACAAGTAGATGGTTGGAGCAGTTTGTGAACGTTTCCTGTTGGAGGAGTAAGTCCTTGGGGGGGGGGGGGGGGGGGGGGGCATTGGGCTTTTTCACTTTGGATACCTAAAATGTATACAAAAATATATATATAACACTAATAAGGAAAGGAAGAAAGCCAAAAAGCATAATATGAGCACTTTATGATGAATACAAGAGAAAATTATGCGTTTTTCTAAAGGGATTAGCAGTGCTTTTTGCCTGAATATGCAAAATAAATGAAAATAATAACAAACAAAAAAATGTGAATGCTGGTCTAGAAGACTATCCAACATTTTTGTAAAAACAAATCATTTATTCCTCTTACAAATAAAACATTCATTGCACAAGCGTCAGTTACACAGTGTATTAATTTAATACTGTTTTCAAGCTACAGCCTTACAGAAAAAGCTCCTATATGATCAAGTGGAAGCTTCCAGGTCTGAAAAGTGAAGCCAATGCTATAGAGCCTTAAACCTGCACTGTACATAACTTCCAGCAGGGTGCGACTTCCTGGTTGCAAAAAAGATGTCAGATTGTGTAGAAATTTCTTCTTCATTGTAGCATGATGTTCATTTTTTAATTCATGGTCCCATTTGTTTTTTTAAAAAGCCCTGTGTATCAATGGCCCTGTGTACACTAAGCAGCCTTTTTGACCCTCTCACTGTGTGTTTTCACTTCATGAAAGCTAACTAGCCCTAGGGAAGGTTTGACAACTTCCATTTGACTCTGTGTATTGTTGTCCATGAGTGAATGCAGAGCTTCATACCTTCTGTTTCTGTGTGTCTGCGTTGACATGGGACTGCAAACTAAACCATTACTGGCTCAAATTATGCGTTCTTTTGTCTCAAATCAAGGACCTATTGTCCTGATTTCGAGTGGTACAGTAGATCTGCCGTCATTGTCGATGTATACTGCTGGAGTGCTAAGCAAACCGTTAGTTGCATATTGGTGGGTTTGCCGTCCAATGCCTCCAACAGAGATACCGACATAAGCCCTGGAAATTATTCAATATGCAGAGCGGAGTGCTGAGACAATAAAGTCAAACAGCTCCACATAGCAATGTTGTGATGAGCAACAGAGATGAAGCGTGTCATTTAGCTGCTGTTCTGATTAGGTCCCGGTCGTTTTCAATCATCACCATTACCTGCAATGCAACGCATCCCAATGAGTGAGAGGGGGAAGGAGTGTGTGCTATAACCATCAACTCTGCATATATGTGTGTGTGTGTGTGCTCTAACCTTGCCGTCTTCCTGGGCCAGCTGTGGAACATCGGAGTGTTTGTGTCGGCGGAGCATGATTGAAATAGTGTCATCCTGCCGAGCCTGGAGCCCAAAGTGCATTATGTGTATGTCACACCATTATCCTAGACATTTGGCACATCTGAAAAAGGAACACTGCCTTCTTTCCATTTCTCTCTCTTACCCTCTCCTAGACTGAATAGTTCAT
>NW_022605579.1:238298-241349 GCF_008692095.1 Etheostoma spectabile | reverse complement strand
TTGAGAGCTCTCTGTTTCAACATACCCCTCTCTTCCTTAAATCACCAGTCTCTAGCTTACGGCTGCAGTTCTGATCCCTTAGATCCTCTAGCTCCTCGTAGTCAGTGTAAACCCATCTCATAGCCTACCCTTCTTTCTTTACTATTGCTTCTTAAAGTGTTTGTCACAGATGATGTATTCCACTAGTGACACAAGAGACTAATATATAGTATGTGACTAATTATATTTAATTTGCATAACAGGGATTTCCCATTTGCTGTCAACCTTTCAAAAAGCTCTACCTGAAGTTACAGTCAACCCAGGACCTAGGTAAATTGGTGTGTGAAGTTTACCCTCTCTCTGGTGGATGCATTCGGACTGATCCGGATCATTCACAGGTCGGGTATCAGATATTCCTTTCTCTGGGAAATGATCCAAGATTAAGTGCTTGGTCCTCAGCTGGCACTGTTCCACAGCTACCCCACTAGGACGTACTTTTCATCCCACAAAGTCCATATCATGACAGGGTGAGTTGTTATACAGTAGTCTGATATGTGACCTAAGTGCTGATAAAGGCAGGCAAGTGATGTGTTGCTCAATTTGAGTTTTATTGACTTAGCCGAACCAAAATCCCAATCACCAACAACTGCCCTCGAACTGTAACTTTTCGGCGCACAACTAACACTATAATTTATTTATATTTTATAATTTACACGGTTTATTGATCCCCAGTGGGGAAATTACAATTTACATGCTGTTTTGTTAGTAATGTCTACACACATGCCTGAAATTTACACACATGCTCGTATAGTAGGATCTAATGATTTGGCAGCGCCAAAGAGAAAGTAGCAGAGTAACCTTACAAACAGGTAAATTAAATCAATGATTGGACATTTACCTATAAGTCATTGGCTGGAACTTCCCACTGGTTTTGACTATTACCACCAGTCTGGTGCATTGGACAGCACCTGATTCTATTAGATTTTATTAGGTAAACCCATTGGTCTTTAGAACTGCCTGAATTATTTGTCGTATAGATTTAACAAGATTTTAACAATTATACACAATACATACAATACATTCCTGAGATGTCGGTGCATGTTGACATGCTAGCATCACACAGATACTGTACTGCAGATTGGTTGGATGCCAATCTCTCATTCCACCACAACCCTAAAGTGCTTTACTGGATTACGTTCTGGTGACTGTGGGGGCCATTTGAGTACAGTGAACTCATTTTCATATTCTAGAAACCAGTTGATTTGAGCTTTGTGACATAACATGTTGTACTGCTGGAAGTTGCCATTTCAATCGGGAGAGACTTGATTGCAGATAATTAAATAATTAAGATTAAAAAGAAAATTACATGACGTAAAATACGATAGCAAAGATAAAAAAAAATGACAGAACAACTACTGAAAAATATACTTAGAAGAATGAACAAGAATGTACATGTACTGTATGTACAAGTGTATAGTAAAACTTACAACCTACCTAGTATAATATAAGATATGCAACAGGAAGTGACCAGTGTGCAAGTAGCATAATAGTGAAATATTGTAATGTGTGAGGTAATGAGGTAGTTATCTCACACACAGTTGTGAATGATTCCTTGAAGCGGTCCATGAAACAACGAAGCTGTCGAAGCCTCTTGGATTCGGTGCTCCGCTGGTGGACCAGTGTGTGTGTGTGGGGGGGGGGGTCGGGGATGTCCATGATGGATAACAGTTTGTTCAGTGACCTCCTGTCTTGTCTACATATGTATATATATATATATATATGTTTTAGTCCTTGTTTCCTCCCTGGTCTGGTGTTGTAGTTTCTGTCTTGCGTTCCCTTTTGAGTGGCTGTATGTTCTGCTTCCTGTTTTATTTTGAAGGTCTGATTTTCTGTTGTGTTGTCTTTAGTTTTACTTCCTGTGTTTTCCCGCTCCTGTGATTACCTGATGTCTTCCAACTGTTTTCCCAGCCCTTGTGTCACCTGCTTCTCGTTAGCTCATTACCGGGTGTATGTAGTGGCTGTGCTTCCTTTGTCTCTTGTCAGATCCTTTTGTGAGTTTGTGTTTTCCAGATGGTGCGTTCCACGTTTACCTTCCCTGTGATCCGTCTTACCAGTGTCTGTGTTCCGGTTTTTTGTTTTCTTTTCCTTGACCCTTTGGATTTTTGGCCATTTGTTGCCTGTGTTTCCTTTGACTCTTTTTGTAAAACAAGCCCTCAGCTAAACACTCCTGCCTGCCTGTCATCTCTGCGTTTGGGTCCTAATTCCACTACATTCATAACATATGTACAATATATGATATTTTTAGGGGGTTAGGAAGCCAGATGCTGATCCCCCAATGGAGTCTCAACACTGATGGTGGTGTGAGGAACCCGAATACCGAACAGAGGAGTCTATGAAAGTCAAGAACCGTGAAGAGATGTAGACTGGAGGAGCAAGGGGAGGAGGAGCGCTGTGCTTTTAGCCCGAAATGATAACTGAGCAGCAGAGAGAGACAGGTTTACAATAGGGATGTCATGATGCGATTGGCTCGTAAAATTCAAGGCCACTTCTGATTGGTTAACGTACAAGTGAACGCCACTACAGCTGTTCTGTTTTAGATGAGAGAGAGAGAAATGTGATTAAGTTTAGAAGTCTTCCAACCTGATAATTTACGCTGAACTCCATTTCTGTTAACCTGTGTTGTCTTCTTGTTAACCGTGAACTTGTCCTTCCAGGTCAAACTTGAAAATGAACATATTTTTGTGCTTTTTCGATGTTTTTGTCGCTTTTTCTGACTTATTTGTCACTTTTTCCAGCTCTTGGTGCTTTTTTAAAAACCTCAGCTGGTTTAATAATAAATTCATGGTCAACAAACCTCATTAATATCAAATTATACATAAGTTAGTTTAGTTAAAAAGGCAGAAATTATGAATCATTTTGACTAATAGTTACAACCAGAGGATGTTGAGTGGATCACAGATGGGTACATGTCAAAGTTTAGTCCGGAGACTGTTTGAAACCATTGTAGAAAATTAAAAAAAATTCAAATTCTATAAAATTAAATAAAACACCCAAAAATTCAATGAAAGTAAT
>NW_022605579.1:215040-238288 GCF_008692095.1 Etheostoma spectabile | reverse complement strand
TACCTGAAGAACTCTGTATGGAATCATCCAGGTTATTTTTGGGCACTTTGGTTGAAAGAAATCCATATTTCTGATATTAAACACTTTGAAACGGGTCAGTTTGACCCCAGGACAACACAAGGGTTGACATAGCCGTAGTGGGATAACTGGGATCCAGTAATTTTAATCTGTGTTGCCTTCCCGTTAACCCTGAACTTGTCCTTCGCGGTCAAAATTGAAAATTAAATTTATGGCTTTTCTGATTTTTGTTGCTTTTTCTGATTATTTGTCACTTTTCCAGCCCTAAGTGCTTTTTAAAAAAATGAGCTAGTTATAATAGGTTATTTATCTCTATTTGGAATTCATGGTCAAACAAACCCATTTATATCAAATATACATCCGTTTTAGTTAAAAGGCAGAAATTATGAATTATTTTGACTAATAGTTAAGATCAAAGGATGTTGAGTGGATCTCAGAGGGGTATATGTCAAAGTTTAGTCCGGATACTGTTTTGAAAACATTAAACAAAATAATTTAAATGCTAAAAGACTAAATAACCCCCCCCAAAAATTCAATGAAAGTAATGTTGTACGGAATCATCCATGTTATTTTGGGGCAATTTGGTTGAAAGAAATCCATATTTCTGGTATAAAACACTTTGAAACGGGTCAATTTGACCCAAGAACAACCCAAGGGTTAAAATGAGCCTACGTGTGTAGGCCATACTAACTTTGTTACTTTCATGTAATAGATCAGCAGCTGTGCTTTGTGAGTTCATGTGACGGGGATAAAAATGTCTCTCCAGTCATCTGTTGACGTCCAAACAGACTTGGAGTATGTTGCTTCTCTTTCCTTTATGTCTCCCCTACCATTTTCTTCTTATCAGGGGCTATCGGTGTCAACAGACCCTACTCTCTCCTACATCTCCCTCTGTCAGGGGCTATCTGTGTCAACCCCATCTACCACAGCTAATAGGCCTGTCAGTGCTGTGACATCGCGGGGTCGAACCACGTGACGGCCCTGGACGTCAGAGCCGTTGCCCATTAGCGAGCATGACTTGCCTGTAGTGTCAGCACCATGACACGCCTGATTCCCTCGCTTGCACACTGACCATGATATCATATCAGCCGAGAGGTCAAGGCGGACCAAAAAAGGATACGAGACGCTGAGTGGCGCATGGTTTTGTGTCAATTGCCCAGTTTGGAAATTGCTGGTGAAAACGTTGCTTCCTCTGCAGAAACCAGAGACACGGCGAGGTCACGATAAGCTTTTTTACAAACGGGGAAACAGTCAGCAACAAGATGATTAATTAATCAACAATTTGTATTAATGTTCATTGAAAGACCTCCACTTAGAGCACAATTAATTCTAATTAACAGAGCAGCTACGGTTATGTCGGCAAGCAAAAAAAAACAACCTAACAATATAATCAAGCTAATTAAAAGGGGGTGGTCTGAAACCCTGCAGTTATCAAGAACCGATGATGCCTGAAAATCAAGTGAAGTTGCTCCATGTATTTATAAACATCACATAAAACAACTGGTTTTACAAATAAGTCACAATAGTATCTCAATTCACTACAATACAATTACAATACACGCAAAAAAACCTGATTTTGGACCATTGCGATGCGGTGAAATTCATTGAAATCTGAAGAGTACTGTAGGTTCCTATCAATTCCAGGCATTTTTTTTTCCATCTTCTTTTATTTCTCTGCCTTCCCCCGTTTGGTTCAAGTTTGAAATCCCCATAAGACAGCGGGAGATTGACTTTTGTTCAGCAGAGTTCACAGTGGAGGAGCTGGTGTGATGCACTGAGCCCACCCAAAACTGTCAGGGCCGACAAACAGCTCGTCTCCTCGCTGACGCCGGCTGAGATATCGCTACACGTGTCACTGCAAATGGACCACATCCTCTGTGTGTGTGTGTGTGTGTGTGTGTGTGTGTGTGTGTGATAAGGCCACTCACCTCCATATGACCTGATCTCTCTTTCCCCCTCATGCTACATCCCTATTTTTTGTCATTTCAATTCAATACGCCCTCCTTCCTCCCCATTCCACAACGATGCTCCTTTCGCACACAAATGCAAATGTTAAAACTCCAAGATAAGACTCCCTGTGCCAATCGCCCCTCGCCACTTTTACTCGCTGTGACAACCTTCAGTCCGTCAAATGCCACCGTCGTCGCCGTCGCCGTCGCCTTATGTCTGCCGGTGTTCCGTGTCACACACCAGCTTTAGCTTGTCACTCTCCATCTGTCGGTTAGCCTGTCACTCCTCTGTGGCCCCGCTTTCATTCAAGCCTGTCAGTCAGCTTGTCCCCCCCATGCCGTCTTTTGGTCTCCCTGTCCGTCAAACGCCAATTTAATTTGCTCATCAGTTCGTGAGTCCTTTCGCCGGTTTTCCTCTCGGTATCGTGGGACCTAGTTGAAAACAACGGTACGCTAACACTTACATAACTGACTGACTTCCCCTGATTGAACCTGTTCAGCGGTGACATGTCCCAGGCTACCTTGATCTCATGGCTGGTTTGGGAAATGAATCTATCTTTCTCTCTTTCTCTCTCTCTTCCTCTCTCTCACTCTCTGTCTCTCTGTCTCTTTTCTAATCTAACTTTGCGTGTCAAAACGTCAATTCCACATCGAGGGGATGTGACAAGCTCCAGGGCCCGGGGGGGACAGCTCCAAATAGAAGGCCCTGGTACAAATTGATTTTGATTTTCCTCCAAATCAGTCAAAGTGTTGGGCTTTAATGCGAGCTGATCAGAGAGCCACTTGGAGCACGACAGAACAGCGAGAGCGGGGCAGTAACTGGGGAGATTAGCCCTGTCACTCCAGAGATCAGGGCCCATCACTGTTGCTCACACACACAGGGACACACACACACACACAACAAAACAGTCTAGATTACTCACACACATCCAGTTGCACACATGCAATTGTCATTAGTCGCACTGATGGTTTTAGCTCTCATGTACATGCGAGTAAAGCCACGCAATATGACGATGTGAAGTTCACACAACCATACTTCTACACACGCTTGCACAGACACACTCTTCCTATCTCTCAGCTGTGTAGTGCAGACAACAAGGTAGAGCACTGTTTCCTATACCCTACTGGATCTTTTACATAACAATTTTGCAAACTGCAGAAGAGTCACGCACACTCACACACACACACACACACACACACAGGTTTGTGGCACTATCTTTGTGGGGACCCGTCGTTGACATAAAACCTTCCCTAACCTTAAAACCCCCAGGAACCGAAAGGGTCATATATAAGCAAAAACGGCACATCTGATTGTTATGTTACCATTTAATAACCATAAACGACAGAAATTTACCCTAACCTAACTCTAACCCTAATCCTAAAACCAAGTCTTAACCCTCAAACAGAACTTTAACGTTGTGGGGTCCAGCCTTTTGGCCCCACAAAGCTGTCAGGACCCCACAAGTATACCTGGTTTTTGGACCCCACGCATATAGTTTAAGAAGACCACACACACACACACACACACACACACAGGACTGTCTTTTCCTTACTTTGTCAGTTAGTGACTAGAGTGTAGCTCTGCTGACATTGTCATACATATTCAGGGAATGCTTATCATTTAAGATTAGTTTTTTTATAGCAGGAGTCCTCACGCACGCATTTTAATGCTTTATTTCACCCGGCAGGTGTGTTAGGAGTGCATTCTCATAACACTGCTTTGCTTGAAGGTGTTTTGATGGTAGTTCCTGTTTGCAAAGTGGTCGGGTTGGGAAAGTGATATGCACTCTCTCACTCCTCAGATAAAACTTGGCCAAACATATAAACCTAAATTTTCAACAGGTGTTGAAACGTCTGTTGCCACACAGAGAAAAAAAGGCATACATTCCTTGGACATGAGCCTTTTATTTTAAGAGATAATGAGTTTTATGTGGTGTTCATATTTTGGTTAAATTTTATTTCTTTAGTTTTTACAGTGAATCCATTCCAATGTATGTCAAAATAACAAATGTTTTACTCTATTTTGCAATGCAGACTACATATACTGTGTATATATATATATATATATATATATATATATATATAGACAATATATAATTTATTAGTTAATATTTTCCATTTACAGTTGTTAGGATATTTGAGTAGAGTATGGCTGCAGCCTGAAGACCTCCCATCGCAAGCCCTCAGGCTGCGTTCTGTCCACAACCTTCAACTTTTCAAAATAAAAGCCTGCCTCGGGTCCGCTATGTTTTCGTACATTGTTTTCAACGTTTTTGAACTAAACAATACAGCAGTCATGCTTATGAATACAACTATTTTTTTCAGAAGATGTCTTAGTTAAAACACCATAGAACTAGCAAAGCAGTTCTAAACATGGAGGGACCAATCTGCTAGTGTGGGGGGGGGGGCAGACTGTTAGAGCTACATGGAGCTACATGAAAAACATATGCACCAAACAAGCCACAAAGTTCCATGATTGTTGCATGAAATTATTCCCATCTTCTGTTATTGTTTGTAAAGAGAGAAGTTTATTATTTCATGGATTTCACAAATTTGGGTATGACGCGTTACGCCAAAACTGTTTACATCTGAGAATGCGCGACTCAAATCCACACTCGCCTCACATTGGGGAGTGACAGTTACATAAGACAATAAAGAGCAATTAACACAATAAAAAAATTGAAATAAAAAACTAAACTCTGAGAATAAAAAATTACAGTGCAGTATAAGAAGTATTTTTTTTTAAAGAAAGGCAGTATCAAAAAGAAATTTTTTCAGCCTTGATTTAAAAGAAATGAGAGTTGCGGTGGACCTCCAGTTTTTTGAGAGTTTGTTGCAGATATGTGGAGCATAAAAACTGAACGCTGCTTCTTCCTGTTTAGTTCTGACTCTGGGGACGAAAAGCAGACCTATCCCAGATGACCTGAGAGGTCTGGGGGGTCACAGAGTAGCAGTTTAGTGTTTTATAAACCAGAATAAGGTTTGGAAATTTTTGGGGGGACAGGACGCCAGTGCAAAGACTTCAGAACTGGGGTTATGTGATCCGGTTTCTTAGTCTTAGTGAGGACTCGAGCAGCGGCGTTTGGAATCAGCTGCAAAGAAAACTCCGTAGTTTCTTGGGCTTTTCCTACTGGCTTCCAATGTCCATTCATGCAAGATCTCTTAGCATTTGATGAAGTACCATAGGCAGCCCTGATCTTGATTCTATATTATATTCTATATGTATAGGTTTGGATGGTATGTACTGCCTGAACTGGCAACAACCCCTGAATGGCATAAGCAGCTCAGCACCATGACTTGAGTCCAGGGAAGGCGATCCAACCACTCTTCCCACACTGACCTGATTGAGGCTAGCTTTTCTCCGTTGCCAAGCTGGTCTGGTGTCTCGGTTACCAAAGCGGATAATGACGTGGAGGTTTTCCAGAGACATGCTACCAGGAAAAGTAATCTTCCAGTTTCTGCAACCCACAGGGATTCTTTAGATTTACTATTTGATCTACTTCCACTTTACTTCAAAATCTTCCCGTTAAATTAGCGTCTTAACCCTCATGTTGTCCTCGGGTCAAAATGACCCATTTTCCAATAGCAATGTTCTTTTAAACTACCCAGTTGTAATTACCCAAAAATAACACAATTGATTCCACACAACGCTCTTTGCAAAGTACAAATCTCTACTTTCATTAATTTTGGGTTATACTATTCAATTTTATAGCATTTAAAAAAACAAACAATTGAAGTGGTTTTGAAATAGTATTGAGTAAAAGTTGACATATTCCAGTCTGATTATCCATCAACATCCATTCCTTTAATTTTAGTCTTAATAATTCAAAATTCTGCTTTTCTAACTCAAACATTAGGTATAATTTCCTATAAATGAGATTTGTCGGCCATAAATTCCCGAAACAACTGTAAAGTTGAAGTTAATAAGTCAGGTCCGCAGTGTTGAAAACGTCAAAGTGTTAAAAATAGCATCAAAAGTGTTGAAAAAAGGGACAAAACCATAAGAAAAAGTGTTGATTTTCAATTTTGACGGGAAACAACACAAGGGTTACAACCAAAGCAGAAGAACGCAGAGCTACAAAGTTAAGTTATGTGACCGAGAACAAAGTCAGCAAGGACTTTTCTGTCGAGATCAACTTTACATTAAAGTCAAGTACAGCATATGAACCTTTTTATTTAGCATGCCATTGTTGTTAACAGCCTACATGTCATGTGTCATGTTTTACGACTCAGAATCATGTCTTTGTTCACCATCTGTGAACAAAGACACATTTCACATTTCCACAGCCAGAGAAATACAAAGTGTGTGTTCATGGTCATAGTGTAATTATAAAATCCAAGTGCACCACGGAGCGTCTATCCTGCCTGGCTGCTGACAGCGCTGTCGGCTGAAGAGCCAATCACACGTAACAGAAGTAACGTTAAGCACTGGACCAGAGACCATTGGAGCAGCAATCACGCTGCTCTGCGTCGCGCTGCCCTCCATCGCGCTGCCCTCTCTTTCCATCACAGTTAGTTTTTGTAGTCATTTTAAGACAAATGTCAGTTTGTCAGTTTATAGCCTCCATACAGTTATATTGTGCTACTGTGTACTATGATGCAGCTAATGAAAAGTGCGGTGATCCAACCGACAAAATGTGAGGATTCAGGGGCTTCTCAGCTGAGGATTCAATGTCTTTGTCATTTGTTTACTATGATCACAATCCCTCTATAACCCTAACCATACCACTGTTGCCATGCACGTAGGATCATTTTATCATTGTTACCATTGGACATAAAAAAAACACGAATCACGCCTGCAATATCAAAAATGTTGGTTCCGATTGAACGATTGCTTTTGCTGTTTATTCACCACAAACACTAAATCTATCAACCAGCATTGTAGTCTAGTCTGGAGACCCCAGGGTTCGAGTCCAAGTCCCAGTCAACAAAGAAGAGTCCAAGTCCAAGTCGAGTCACCATTCCTATTGTTTGAGTTCAAGTCTGAGTGCCGAGTTCCGGGCATCAGGGTTGAGTCTGACCTCACGATCCAGGGCGCATCCCTTTCCATCACTGGTACCAACTCAGCGTTACAACTTTATTATAATACACCTAGAACTTTTGCACTAGCCAGACCCTCCTCCACAGCGCTGCGGAGTAGGGTCTGGCTTGTCTACACAGCATTATGGGATGGGAGAAAGACATGCTGTGGTTTATTGACATTTTTTCAAACCATCTTCATGGGCGGTGCCGCTGTATAATATCCTCGGGAAAGAATTTGTTTAGGTGGAACATGTTTACATTCAAAGGTTGTTTTAGTCGTGCAACAGAATGTTGACAGATAGTCTAGCTAATTGTCTGGATTTACCCTGCAGAGATCTGAGGAGAAGTTCTGGCAGAACCTGAACAATCCTGGAAATGAAACGTCAATATAGACTGAACACCTGCCAAATTAACAGTGGTCAAATGGCTACTGGAATCTCTCTGACATGTCGTCTGGTTTCGTTGTTGATCATGAAATGATGATGCTTCTTTTCAGCATACTTTTATTTCATTTTCAGTCAAACTTCGTAGAAGGCACATGATGACGAGGGTCACAGCACACCATCACCCTTCATGCATGGAATTGTAACGCTGGGCACGGGGACGGACAAGATGCCCCTGGCCTATCCACTGCTAATTTGCAAGAGCTTGATGGCCTTTAACTCTGAGTGGATGGGAAGGGACAGCATCAAAGACTGAGCTGAGCCCGTCAAACTTCACAGCCCCTCCCGTCGGCAAGAAAATCCCACAGCGAAGGAGTAAGCGAGGGAGGGAAAGAAAGACAAACAGAGAGAGGGAAAGAGAGAAACAGAGACAAAGGAGAAGTTTTGAGGGAGGCAACGCAGCTCAGCACATCATTGCAGTGCACCAAGCGACCGCTTCCCATTACCATCGACCATGTCAACTTAGTGGTCTTCAAACCCTAAGAGGTAAAAAGCCTCTTGTGTGACAGCAACACTCCTCTTTGAATATATGCACACATATCCATGCACATATGCAGCCATATATTTCCCACTCCTACCCCTGATCTCACTTTCATGCCAGTTTAAGTTGCGTTATGTTTTTTTATAGACCCTAAAAGGCCTGAGAGCGGATCAGAGGCCTGTTTCCCATGAGGTCAGCACTTTTCCCCAGCGCCAGGGATGAGCTTTAAGGTGCCTTGTAATGCGCAAGGAGACGGGATCTAATAGATTGATACACAGGTTTTGACATGCTATTTGAGCGTGCAGGCTCGCTGTAATTGGCCACGTCATCATGCATTAAATTAACGATATATAGAGGAGTGCCCTGAGACGAGTGTCTTGGCCTGATCCGTCAGCCATCAGTGCAAAGTGCATGTGACAGGCCTCTCTGAGCGGAGGAAGAGGAGAGAGGGGGAGAGGAGGAGGGAGGTGCTTTTTTAAACTATTACTCTGATTGACATCTGAGCTCAAACTCTTTGTCTCTTTTTCTACTTGCTGGCTTGCTCTCTAGTCATCTCCAAGCCATCCAGCCATCAGGGAGTCATTCACACCTGGTATGCAAGAGCAATGCACTCCACTAGCTCACAGGATTGAAAACTAGAGCTACTCTCAATGAAGAGGAAATACTTCAAGGGGACATATCGTGAAAAGCTAACTTTTGTCAATGCTTCTGCATGTGCATTTGGGTATCTGGATTGCCCACCAACCCACAATCTATGAAATAAGACAATCCCGTCATTTTTTGTGGGCTGCCTGGATCAGAAAACATGAAATTCAACATGCCATTCAAATTATGGATCCACTTTGTGTCATATATATACACACTTTATTTAATCAGGAAAACACATCGAGATCAAGATCTCATTTACAAGTTAGACCTGACTACAATATGAAAAATCAAACTAATAATACAATCAAATGTAAATACTGAAAACTTAAATTTAAATATCAAGACAGCAGCATGCAGGCGTAGTTCGGAACCAATGCATACAATTACTTCATATATGAATAAGTAAAGAATGAAGAAAAACTAAAAACACAGAGAAAAAAGAAATTTAAAAGTGCATTTTAAAATAGCATTGATGCAAATCCAAAGACATATATCTGTACTGTGTAAAACAGTCACAGTTAAAATGAATAAATCGCCTTTAAAATCTGGGAATTGACCCATTGGTGTTAGTGCATCCAATTTTGGATTGCTCTGTAAATTATTCCAGAGAAATGGGACAAAATATCTAAAGGTTGTCTTACAGAGATTAGTGTTATCTTAAGGGACAAATGGCAAGCCAATCCTGAGAGGGAGAGTTTTGAGTATGTGGTCTTTGGCTCAGGAGTGAACACAGGTAAGGGGGAACTTTTTGTAACAATGCCTTATAGATGTAGAAAAGGTGAAAGTTCTGATCTTGTCTGACAGAGAGGGAGGGCCATGCTACCTTCTCGTAGAGAGCACAATGATGAGTGTCACATGGTTCCCCAGCTATAAACCCAAGAGCAGAATGGTTATCAGAATCTTGAAATTATTGGTTAGAGATGGGAACATGGCTATAAATAATCTCCATAGTCCAAGACAGAGAGGATGGTTGCTTCCACAATCTGAGATGGCAAATCAATTTTTCATTTTTTTTTTTCCAAGCCTGTAGCATGCTACTTTTTTGGAGTAAATAAGTTAAATCAGTACAGGGTATTTTTTATCCCAAGTATCTGTTCTTTTACTTCAGTACGGGAAGTGAGTACTTTTGCCCTCTCTGTCCATTTCTGCACAAAAAACCTGACTAATATTTTCAAAGTGGTTTTAAAAAGTAAATTTGACATCAATTAAAATTCCCACATATCTGCAGTGAGAAACCATTTCACGTAGGCTCATTATAATACCCCCCCCCCCCCCCCCCCCCCCCCCCCCCCCCCCCCCCATCTAGGTATCTCCATCCATGGCTTGAGAACTACCTTAGGTGTAGCATATTTTTACTTTGCTTGAAGAGCTAGACACTAAAACAAAGTGTTTCAAACTAATGTTGAATAAATGTATATTCAGACAGACCGTATGAGAGAAAAATAAAACACATAATACAAGTTTGAACCTAAAAAAAAGCAATTATCTTATTCAAGTCATTGCCAAGTCCAAACCCAAAAGTCAAATATCAGTAATTTTGAAAGTTCACTAAACTCTCTTAATTTGTTAGTTCTTTGGTTGTAACCAATGGAGAGCTAACATAAAGCAACACAAATGATGGTGTTGAATATCCTGGGTTATAGGGAGGACCCTTTTACAAGAAAACAATGGTTTATTACAACTTTGTAAATTGATTTCTGCAACTTAAGACTTTAAGATAGTTGGCTTGTTTTGCAGTGATTTGCTAATGAAATCGGCTCCAGTGTTTCTGTAAAATATGAAAGCAGCGATGGGGGGCTGTCAGGAAAAAATGACCCCCACATCAACACATTAAATAAAAAATCTCCATAAAACAAAGGATAATGGACTCCGACTTCGGACCCATATGTCAGAATCACTGTCGCCCACGCTGTTTCTGGTGGATTGATAGAAACAATGAAGGTAAGGGGTAACTAAATGAAGTAGCTTTCAGCAAGTCAAAGCTTTCATTAAGTTAGCTCGTGATACTACTAGCAACAGTAATTGTCAGTAGGCCCTCATCCCAGTCAATGACAACATCTGGAGCTGCTCAGCATGGGTAGCTTTTAATGACATTCTAATCCGTCAAACAAGGCCTTGATTCAAAGAAAATAATGGAAATTAAATTATAAGCTGCTGTGGGAATTAGAGTTTCTTCAGGTATGTACAAACGGTGCCCAGATAGGATTGCAGGGGTGACAAAATTATTAAAAAGTCTCACCTCGGGCCCCTACTCTGCAGCTATGTGGATGGCAAGTGTGTGCGTAAGTGTTCATACTTGTGCATATGTGCCCACTTGAATGTGTGTGTGCGTGTGTGTGTGATGGAAACACTGACTCCTCTAATCTTTAAATTACCTCCGAAAAAGAGAGAGCTGACCTTTACACAGAAGTTATATAAAGTTCAATTTAACGAGCCTCTCCTCTATGATTTATTAACCTGGAATCTGAAGTGGAGCTTATTTCTTCACCGATGTGCCACTTGGTTTGCTGCAAGAAAGCCAGGGGCAGGAAGACAAGAATCACCTGTGGAGAATTTCAAGAGTCTGCGGCTCTTTCCAAGTTTGTATAAGTGTGCATTACGCGCTCTCTTTCACCGCTTTAGTCTCAGCTATTCCCCAGATGAACATTAGGGATTGTATATTAGCTCAAGTGGCAGCTCTAAAAAAGACTCGGGCATTGAAAGGCAATCACGGGCAAGTGAGTCATCCTTGTGTGCCGTATGTGTCAGTTCATTTCCCCCCGTCTTTGGTCCATGGTTGGCCTTGGCTCCCCGTGTCATTTTATCCCTTCACCTCCTCACTGCTCAGTAGTTAAAGAACCCTCCCACCCTCCGTCATCCTCCCCCTCACTGTTTGTGTCCTTAAGACAGGGAGAAAGGAGCAGTTGCAGAGTCAAGTAAGACGGAGCGAGACAAGCCGAACGGACAGAGGTAAACAATCGAGATGACAGGGTGAATGACGAGAGAGAGAGAGAGAGAGAGAGAGAGAGAGAGAGAGAGAGAGAGAGAGAGATAAGACAGTGGGGGGAAAAAGGGAGGATGGGAGGATAAGAGGGAGGGAGATCTCCACAGAGCAGCCGTGCTGTGTTTGAAGCAGGAAGCTGGCTAGACAACACAGGCAGCTTTATTCCACAGACACAATGAGCAAACGGCACAATGGGAGTCACGCCGAGAGCGGGCCTGCGCCACAGCGAAGCCGCGCACACCGGATTAAAGCGAGCACACACTTCAAGATCCACCCCGACGAAAAGGAAAGGGAGGGGGATACTGTATATCTTACACACAAAACGCCATGTGGTGCACCTCTTTTGATGAGGACATTTTTTTTTTTTTTTAATTGTGTGATGTTTGCTCACCCTTTCAAAACAGCTGCAGGTGCATTGTATCTACCAAGCACCAGGCCAACACTTCTGCTGTTTTTGAGAGATGATCCCAGCATTAGGGTGAATGGGGGGGGGTGGGTGGGGTGGGGGGACAAATGGGGGAGTAAACATCATAGGTGCAGAGCCGCTTGAACAAACCTCTTGTCCAAATGTGTTGTTTGTCATTCAATGGGGATTTTTATGTCTTTTTTTTAATTTTTTTATCTTTCCTTCCCTCACTACACCTGGGCCTTGAAGCCACCCTCCTGCTCTGTGTTTCTAAAGCTGTCGGGAGAAATTTGCATAGAAAAGCCGTTTGCATATCAAACAGCTGGGATGCAGAGCTCACATCATCTTTCATTGATTTACAGGGAGATGCATGTTGCGCTGACACGCCGGAGTGCATGTCCCCTTTACCTCCATCTGCCCTTTGCGGGCATATCTTAAACGATTACCGGGCGGCTGTGGCGAGAGGGTGTGTTTGTGCATGCGTATGTCTGTTACGCCATGGTGCAACAATGTGGGCTTGTGTGCTCTTGTGTGACGAACAATGTGGGTGTGTGTGTGTGTGTGTGTGTGTGTGTGTGAATGCATACCAGTGGACCTTCGCACCTCACACACACACACACAGCTGCGGTCAGCCCTCTCCTTGATAGGGTGCAGTGTGGCTGCTAATAAGGGTATTCGTCACGCCAACAGCTCGCCGTGACAGCGTTCTCTTCGACCCGGCCTCACAATTGTCCCTCAAATATGAACTTATCATTTAATTACAGCTGGGGAAGGACTTGATTGCCTTGTCAAGATGCAGGTTAGTTAAGAGGAGAGAGATCTCGGCTGGGGGACGACCTCGCCGTCCTGACAAGCGTTCAGCTCATCACGGGATCATCTCAGGCTTGCGTCCGCACCACAATGAGATCTCATTTCTCCGCCTCGTCCTTATCTCTGGCTGTATGGTCCCTCTTAGTTGCATGGTTTTTAACTGGTAACCCTTTAACCCTCATGTTGTCTTTGGGGCAAATGGACCCTTTTTTCTATATCAATGTTCTTTTTAAGTACCCAAAATAACATGATTGTTTAACACAACGCTCTTTGACAAGCACAAATCTCTACTTTCATTCATTTTGGGAGGTCTTTTTCAATTTTACAGCCTTTGGAGAAAAACAAATGTTTTTTGAAATAGTATTGAGTAAAAGTTGACATATTCCAGCCTGTGATAATCCATCAACATCTATTCCTTTAATTTTAGTCCAAATAATTCCTAATTTCTGCTTTTCTAACTCAAACATTAGGTATCCTTTTCTAAAAATGAGGTTTATTGACCATAAATTCCAATAATAACTAAAAAACTGAGGTTAATAAGTCAAAAAAGTGGCAAATGTTGAAAAAAATAGTCAAAACTGTTGAAAAAAGGGACAAAAACATGAGGAAAAGTTACAAAACGTCGATAAAAAGCGTTGATTTACAATTTTGACGGGAAGACAACACAAGGGTTAACAGGTTTCATGCCTACAGGACGTGTGGAAGGTGAGTGTATTTTTTCAGTGTGCTTCTCGGTCTCGTCGTGAGGCGTTACCAAAGCAGCTATACTCATTTCCCCTAGTTTAGTAAAAAACTAAAGCCTTTAAGTTCAGAAACAGAACGTCAAAATATAAAATTTGGGATCAGTGGTGGAATGTAACTCCTGTAAGTACATTTGCTCAAGTACAGATTTGAAGTACTCGTACTTTACTTGTCTTTTCTTTTCATGCCAAATTTCTACTTCCACTCTGCTACATTTCAGAGAGAAATATTGTACTTTTTACTACATTCATCTGACAGCTTTAGCTATTTCACACATTAAGAGTTCTGCACACAAAACACATGTAGTTTCTCAATTCTGATGTTTTATTATAAATTAAACTAACCAAAAATGTAATGGCCTACACGTCCAGCTGAATTGACTTTTTGGATCCTTTACACTTTTTACAATGTGAGGATTTTTCTGCACAGAGTACTTTTTTTTATTTTTAATACTTGAAGTACATTTTCCAGGTAATACTCAGATTCTTTTTCGTAAAGGTGCTGTAGGTAGGATTGTGAAGATCCAGGACTTAGCCAAAACATTTGAACATTGACAACTTCTCCGTCCCTCCCCCCTTTCTTATAAACCGTCTCCTAAGCCCCACCCCCATGGCCCTGATTGGTGCATCTGGAAAGGGATTCGGTGAATTTTTAAAAATCGCAGTACAGCTCTAGCTGGAGACAGGAGGTTTTTTTTTTTATTAATTGCTTTATGCAGTTCTACTCGGACATAGGATCAGTTTCAGCAAATATGACAGAAAGGTACTTTTATAAGTCTTACCTACTGCATCTTTAACCCTTGTGTTGTCTTGTCTGAAAATAAACAATTTTGTTGATGCTTTTTATCAATGTTTTTAACTTTTTCTTATGTTTTTGTCCCTTTTTTTCAATGGTTGTCACGTGTTTTTTTTTACGTTTTCAACACTACGTAACACTAACTTAATAACTTTAGTTTCACAGTTACTTTTGGAATTTATGGTCAATAAAGCTCATTTATAGGACATCATACCTAATGTTTGAGTTAGAAAAGCATTAGGAATTATTTAGACTAAAATTAAAGGAATGGATGTCGATGGATAATCACAGACAGGAATATGTCAACTTTTATTCATAACCACTTCAATTTGTTTTTCAAATGCTATAAAAAAAAAAAAAAAATTATGAAAGCAGAGATTTGTCCTTGCCAAAAAGCGTGGAATCAATCATGTTATTTGGGGGAATTAAAAAGAACATTGCTATAGGAAAACGGGTCAATTTGACCCGAGAACATCATGAGTCTTAAGTACATTTTCAATGCAGGAATTTGACTTAGATTGTATTACAGAGTGGTATTATAACCTTTTCTTCAGTATCTTCTTCCGCTACTGCCTGGGATTATTTCATGTTACAAATTTAGTACATCCAATGAAAGCTAACGACACATTTGTTTTCAGTTATGAATGCAGTTTTGGGTGAATGCAGAATTATGCGGTTTGCTGGTGGCCAAGTGTGGGCTGTTTTGCATGTTGAAATCCAATTCCTTCACTTGTCCTAAATTAGTCCAGTGTCTGAGGTAATGAAATCACTCCCGACATTAGGAAGTAACTTGGCATTCCTTTTTATTTCCTGTGCACTGTTTAAGAGTTCTCCTGGGGGAAACGGGCTCTTGCCAATGAAAGTTCCACCCTGGCATGAGCTGAGCCTTCCCAAATGAAGACATATGTCACGAACAGAGAGAGAGGGGGGAGCAGAAAGCCTGGAGAAGTTTTTAATCCTGCACATACCTCTCTGTTAACAAAAAGGCCCTCATAAATCCAACCTTTCCAATGAGACACAAATGAAATTTGGAGCCTGTAGTTTTTGCCGTTTCTCTCCTGGATGATTGGAAGGAATATGGGGTAGTTAAAGTTTAATATCCTATTATGTGTGTCTGTTTAACTTGCCTGGTTGCCTGGACTGTCATTTCTTTCTTTGTCTCTCGCTCGCTGGGATTTTCCAATATTTTCCAGCGCTTACGAGCGTTTGTTAGAGCCCAAATGTGCTTTTTCATTTGACGCGTTGTGTCTCCCGAGTAAGATTTGTGTCATTTAAGTAGGTTGAGTCTCTAGCGCGTGATGTGTAAACCAGCTCAAAATGTGCAGCAACAGACAAGCCATTTTGATTGACAGATGGAAAATATCATTCAATGACCGACCGAATGTTTAAAATGTGCACACAAAAATAAAAAAGGAGCATTCCAGCACAGAAATGGAATGTCGGAATGTACATTTTTGTGCATTTTGTGTACTTTGCCATCTCTACATGGAACACACTGCAGAATGACTTAATGAATGAATCTCGGTTTTAAATCCAAAATGAAAGAAATGGCCGACTCTTTCATACGTTAGTGTTTTCAGTCATTTTTCCAGGTTTCAAAAATGAATTTGAAACTGATGTTATGTGAATCCCTTTGCTTTATTTTAAGTTGTATTAAATCTTTTTCTTGTTTGTAACTGCCTGTCTTGGCCAGGAAGAGATTCTTGTTCTCAATGGGTTTCTCATGGTTACATAAAAGTTGTTGAACTGATAATAATACTACTAATAATGATAAAAAAGGAAGTCAGTGAGGTAGCAAATCAAATTTCCAAAGGAAGATTTTCCCAAGGTTTAGGGGCAAAAGAAACAAAAGAGCAGTCCCCTTTAGGTTAATATTGGGGGACTGGTGCAGAGCTTTGTTGGGAGATCTGGGGCTGAGGCAAACCATGGAGGCTGTCAAAATGATGAAGAACATCTGAAATCCACATCTAAAATCAACTGGATACCAATAAAAACAGGCTAAAATGAAGTGTGTGAATGAACAGTCTGGCTGCAGCGTCCAGTTTGGATTTACTCTGAATGCTATAGTGTAACATTACTATAGTTGCACTAATTTCTAGTTCTTATAGAACCCTACTGACACTGGATTATATTCTATATTCATTTTTTGTTTTTAACCGGGCGCTTTGCCTTTCCCCCAAGTGATGAACCCGGTAATGCGCTGAATGCAACGTACACACATTCCACATCTGCATCATATTCGGATGTGACAAGCGTGGAGGAGTAATTGATTACATTAATAGCTAATTGCTGGCTCGTAATTGGATCCGACTCAATCAAAAAAAAAAACTATACGTGATAGTAATGAAACGGGGCGCTGCGGCTGAGCGGGTGGCGGCGCGGCCACGCTCGCCGGTGCTCCATAAGGCAGAGAAAGAGAGAGAGAGGGGGGGAAAGCGAGCTCTTGATACACCTGCAATGCTAAATCATAAGCGCCTCACTAGATAGAGGCTGGCCTGGGAATGCTTTGTGCTGTTTTTGCAATTCCTCAATGCAGATTTATATCTTTTGCTTTGGGAAAGGTTGTAATATTTCACCGGGTGTGCGGCAGTGGGAGTGCACACGCGAGGATTTGGAGTGGGGGGGTTTGGGCTGCTGGAATACGGTATCAGCATATATTGTAATTTCATTTTGATAAGGCCATGCTTATAGCCTGGTATGGCTCATCTTGAGCGGAGTGAAGCGGGGTGTTATTTTACATATTCCCCCTGCTCAGGGACACTGAGGTGCCATCATTAGCAAGGCTATGCTAAAAGGTGGATAGCATCTGCAAATTAGGTTGATAACACACAAAAATGAAAAACTGAAATGCAGGTTTTATATTTGTCTCTGCAGCCTACATGTGTTTAGTTGACGTTGTATGCAAATAGGTACTACACAAGCATGTATCTTGTGTCCTAATCTTTGTGTGTGGGTATTTCTGCATCTTTGCATCTTCCATTCTGTCTGCATGCATGCGTGTCTGCATGCATGCCTGTGATGTGTGTGTGTGTGTGTGTGTGTGTGTGTGTGTTTGGCGTTCTCTAACTCAGCCATCCTGTCAGAATTTCCTTTCGAAGCCATCTGATTGGGTCGGGCCTCGTCAGCCTGTCACCGAGGCCTATTTCATTAGGGCTGCCGCTCTCCGTCCGTCCGCCCCGCCGAGCACAAGAGCTCCAACACATGCACAAATTAAATCAACATCCAAACTCACTCCTATACACAAAGCAATTTAAATGATATTCATTAGAGCGATGACAAGTCCTGATGAGCCTTTCAGTACTGCAGAGACGAAGGGAGAGCGAGACTGAGACAGAGAGTGAGGGGATGGAGGACACTTCCCCCCCCCCCACCCCCCACCTATCAGCTCTTTGCCAACTTTGCATCACGGACACTCAGGTGTGGCGGACATCAATGCAACTCCACTCAAATAAAAGAATTATTTAAAATAAATACACATGGTGCAAAGCGCTTCCTTGTTGCGCTCAGATAAGCTCACATGTCCAGTCCTCTTTACTCCGTATGAGCCTCTCATTTCATCTTCTGTCTTTGAATGAAGCTATGCTTCTTAAAAAGTATAACTCTGGTACTTTCCCCTCATTCTGGAGGAGAAAAAAAGCATCTCACAAATGTTTACTTTCATTAAAAGCTTAAAAACAGCTGGGCACTGTAGTTTTCTGTAGTGTCAGGAGGTTCCTTCCTCAGTATACTTGTGCCTGGACAGACAGTGGTGGGGGGGGGGGGGGGGGGGGGGGGGGGGGGGGGGGGTTGAACACCCTACTGTGTGTACAAGCTCCATACCTCTTGGATAACATCTGACACACCTGCCAAACGAGAGAAAACACACCTCAAAGCCTGTTGCACACCCTTTTCCCAGAGGACTTGTCATTCAACCCAGACTAAGACAAACCTGGGCTCATAGTTTTGAGATGTAGTGTATGAGGGGCCCATGATGTTTCCATGCTTTCCTCCCAAACACCTTTGATTGGCCCCGTTGTTTCTCCAACCACGGGAACAGCCATCAGTGATAACAACACACCAATTTTGAAAAAAAAATGGTGAAATGGCATTTCAGAGTTCTGCGATATGGAGTGTCTCATAGCACTTGAATGAGGCTCCATACAGTGTATGTTTGATTGAATGGAGAAAAAAAAATGTCATGGTAATGATGGAACATGTCGCCCAGTGCAACAGTAGTGCTCATTGATGTTTATTTGAACAACAATGGAGCTTATAGGGCACAGAGGAATACTAGATATCAGGCTTAAGAGACACAACAAACAATACCTGTTCATAGAATCAATTAAATGTTGGTTTTTGGTCTTATCATGGGATTTCTTGACAATCAGAAATAATATGAAATATTGCCCGTCTCATCCTTTAACATCTGTAAGTCATTTAGTTTCCATCAAAAACTGGGATAATGATGATTACTATACGCGTAGTTATAGCCACGGCAAGTCAACACTGTCACCCGATTCTGATGTACGAAAACGTCACAGCCATTCTCTCTCCCCCTCTATTATTTTCTGTGTCTTTTCAGGCACAAGCCAATTAATTCAGGCCTCTCCTTACAGCCCCTAATTAACCCCTTCAGGACGGAAATTATGCTTAACACTGGTGATTGAGGAGAAACCTGAAATTACCCATCCTGCTCTGTCGTAATGACAAAATTCATGTCCTCAGTTTGAAGTGTGTGTGTGTGTGTGTGTTTGTGCCCCCACACACATCTTGTCTTCTTGTGTTTGCATGTGATATCTCTTGATTACCACTATCCCTTTGTTAAAGCTATGGTACCTCCCTTCTCTCATTAGCATGTGCATAAAGTACATTAACTCTTTTTACACGCACACACACACACACACACACACACACACACACACACACACACACTGGGTAGTATGCTGTACATTGTGTTGCATACGTAATATGTTTCTGCAGCCATTAGAGGCCTGCAGGCCCCACTGTGGGCCAATTGTCTTTTGTTCCTGCAGAGGCCAGACACACACACACACACACACACACAGGCTCTGATGTTGTAATCAATTTGTGCCAGACGTGGTCTGGACGTGTGTGTTAATTAACGTTCTTGTGGGAGGAAATAATTTAACTGCGATAATGAGCTTGAAGAGAAGCAGTGAGAGGGGTGAGATCTTCGGGATATCAGGTAAACAGAATAGAAAGCACCCCAACTCACCCCTCCTGACTTCAGTCGGTCATGAAGAGCACGTGAGAGGTGAGTTTAGACAGTGGCTGCAAATAAAAACGTAATATCTAAAAGTATTAAGATGTCAAAAACTAGAGAAATTACCTTTTGTTGTCAATAGCTAAGACGTAAAGTAACTTGGACATTTTCATACCAGCCCAGAAGCATGTTTTATTATGTGGGTATGATGATACTATTAAATCTAATGGAAGTAGAACACCTTGGTTTATTTAAGGTAATGTCAATCAACAATACTTTGTTTTGTTTGTCCTTTATGCAACATAAGTCTTGTCATAAGATTTCTGTGATCTCATCAAACACAGGAAGTGTGCCAGTCATCTATCAAACTTACCTATCTTAACTGTCACACCCGTTTTCTCTTTCAAAGATGAGGAGTAACTTCTGGGGGATCCAAAGACAATCCGAGGCCAGATGGGATATTTATTCCCTCCATGTGTTTGCCGTCCAGTTGGACGTGTCTGGGTTGTCTCCACGGGGGGTCCTGTTCAGATGTCCAAATGGTCCTACCATCAGCTCCTGTCAGACATTTGAGCTCATCTTGTCCTCAAGCGTGAGCCTGGATTTCCTGTGAAGACAACTCATGTTGCTTGCTTTAAACTCATCATTGTCCAAAACTCATGATCATGGGGGTTGCATCGCATACGGATTGGTAATCAACCCTATACCAGCATATAAAAAACAATTAATTGCGCCACGTTATCAAATGTACTGGATGACACTGAACCATGTTCTCCCGCTGTGCTACTCTTGAATGATACCTCCTCACTGAAGATGACATGTTGGAAAATACATACGCTCTCAACAGGCATTACGGCTGCCAAGGAAATGCAGGCTCTACGTTGGAAACCATCACATACAACCACTAAATCCCAATGGATAAACACATACATAGACATAGTTGATATGGAGCTATCAGTGGCAAGATCGCACAGTGCTGGAGTCAACACTATTTTAGCGTGGCAAACAATGGAAGATAAGGTTAAGAAATTGCTGTAATTCACTACCTGTAAATACATTTTTGGTCATGTGGTCTCATGTCTTGCAATCATTTTATAGAGATCCAGGGTTGAGGGAGTAGGTGGGTGGGGTGGGGTTTTAGGGTTTGGGTAATTTATCCTATTTTATTTCTTATTTTCTCCTTTTGTTTGGATTGTAATATGCCGATTTTGAAGTCAAAATGGTGAACTTGTTTGAGTCTAAATACAATAAACAGTTGGCCATCTAATGAGTAGCTAAAGTTTGGGTCTCAATAACGCTCTGTGTATTGATGCGAGCTATTTCCAAGTGATCATCAACACTGCATTGGGTTGAAGCCAATACAGAGGTCCGACAAGTGCCAATATAATGCAACAAGATGCTGTTCTCAATAGCAAATTATACTTATTTTATCCTTGTTGGACTTCTGCTGCAACCCAGTGGGGCCACACATACCAGTTAGCATATATGTCAGAGTGTACCTTGTAACATTGAGCCATGTTTCATTGATTAGCTCTCCAGTGTCGTAACAGACAAGGGACATTATTGCTGCCATTTTAACTTTCAACCACTGCACAGTGTCAAACTGAAGGTCCTGGTTCATGTTTTATCTTTGCATTGATAACACAAACACACAAATGCAGACCCTTGCTGTGTTTTGTTGGTGGGGGCCACTTCCTTACCCCCATCTGAGCTCCAAACTGTTTGGCTAAATGTAGTTTGTAAGGCTTCTGTGACTGGCGGCATAGCAAGTAGCATGCCTTAAACCTATCCAATCTTCAAAAAGTTTCCTCAGAAACTTGGGGATGACATCACTGACAGTTGATGGCAATTACGCAGTGAGTACAATAATAATGCCACCTAGATTCAGAACAATAGCTCAGGCCTTAAGGGATGATGGAAGGAATAGCTACTGTTGTGCTCAGCAACATATTTCTCACAAAATGCTGCATACAGCTGAATTGTACAGCGCAGTCATTTGACCTTTCCTGTTTATTGCTTAAAATGTGAAAAACGAACGATTTCATACTGTAAGCAAACACGATTTATCTCAAATAAGATCCATCCATCGATGTTTTTTTTCCCTGGGATGTACCATGCAGCACCATACGATGGAAAAGACAACAGCTGTAATATATTTTAAAATGCTGACAATCATGAACCATATTTATACACACATATTTAAGCTCTTATTCTTTATCTGTCTTCGTTGACTGTCTTTTTTTTATTCAGTTGCTTGTTCTATGTGTCATGCGTTTGACTATGTAAAGTTGTACAGTATGTTTATTTCCTTTTTATTCAGTTGCTTGTTCTATGTGTCATGTGTTTGACTATGTAAAGTTGTACAGTATGTTCATATCTATTTCTGTAGCCTCTTGGTCAGGTCATGTTTGTAAATGAGAATTGGTTCTCAAACAGTTTACCTGGATAAATAAAGGTTAAATAAATAAAAAAAAAAAAAAATGAACATTTAGAGTTTTTTCTTAAATACTACTTTTGGGGTGAGAACACTCAATCTCTATTCTCTATTCACTCTGTTACTTCTTTTATCCCTCGCCTCCCGGGATAAAGGGGTGCTGTGACTCGGCGGTAGAGTAGTCGCTCCTCACCCACAAGATTGGCTGTTTATTCCCGGGCTCCTCCAGCCACATGTCAAAGTGTCCATGAGCAAGACACTGAACCCCAACTTGCTCCTGGATGCTGTATTTATTGCATTATAATACTTGGGATGGAGTAATTCAATTTACATTGTACTGTCACTTGTATACGACAAATAAGCAAATAAAGTTTTGTTGATGTTTAGCATTTTATTTTGTTTTAATTAACATCAAAATGTTATGAATAAATTAAAAAAAGACACAAGACTATACAACTCCTCACTCGGGGACAGGAAGAAATAGGGCAGAGAGGACAATACATACACACACATACACTCACTGGACTCACATGAATACCTGGACACTAACACTTGACTCAACACTGGCACTTTTGACTGATAATTCATGGTAAATGTCTTTTTATGTCCTTTTATAGCCATAGGTGCCAAAGTGTTTTTGCTAAAACTGACACTGGAAATGTCAATTTCCATGCGGGAGTCATCCCAAAAGGATTAATAAAGACAGGTCTAAAAATTTTGGAATAAAAAATAACTGAACTCATTCATCCATTCTTTGCTCTTACTTACCATACTTAATATGCTTTCTTGCACATTACAGAACTAGTAGTGGTTTATTACACACACACATACACACATGCACACACACCTTATGTTGTAAATGTGGACCTGCAGGGAGCATCCCAGCTAATCCGATGAGTACCATAAAACCAATCCAAGAACAACAGTGCCAGCACATCCTCTGCATTGTTCTTGCTGGACTCGGGAGAGATAGCATCTCCGCAGAGGAGAACAGATTATAGTCGGTAATGGATATGGTCTGAACTCACTTACCTGCAACCCCCCCTCACTCAGGAGAGCTCTCTTCCTAATTACACCATAATCTGAATCACCCAAACCTCGAGTTGGGTGAGCTTTTACAGACTGCTTCTCAATGTTGTAAGACATTCATGTCAGTGCCAGTTCATTGGCAATGGATCTTAGATCTCAGGCTCTGTGCTCATCAATTACGTATACAGTACAAAAAAAATGACACAAGTAAAAATTCTGATTCTGACTTTAAATAGTGCAAACGTTGTGTGTGTGTGTGTTTGTGTGTGTGTGTGTGTGTGTGTGT
>NW_022605579.1:209149-215030 GCF_008692095.1 Etheostoma spectabile | reverse complement strand
GGGGGGGGGGTTGTGTGTGTCAGTTAATTGAACATGATTAAAGCCAATTGTGTATGTCTCAATATTACTATACTTTTGCATCTCTATGCATCTCTATTTTGAAAATACATAACACATATAAAGAATATTATAGAATTATAATATAGAATAGAAGAATATTATTTATTGAGGGGACATTGAGTGGGTCTTGCAGCCATGGTTCATCATAATAATAATGGTACATAAGAAGTGAAATGAAACTTTCTAAACATATCTTTCAAAATGTACTTTCATGTCTTTTCTATTTATTGTTTTTGAGTTTCAATACTCTGCTTTTTTATAATAATTATACGTCATTTGACTCAGTATTAAGTATTTGCTATGAGTAGAGTTTGGCACGTGTACATAAACGGAGACGCACAAAGACACATGTTCTATAATACCTTTTAAATACACACAGAAATATCAAAACACATTACACAGATTATTTAAAAAAAAACACATATGACTTACAAGCAAATTATATTCATACACCTGAAGACATGTATACATTACATTTAGTCATTGTAACTCACCCCCCCCCCCCCCCCCCCCCCCCCCCCCCCCCCCCCCCCCCACACACACACACACACACACAGCATTCAGCAGGCATCTTCTTGAGTGTATGTGTGTCAGAGCGTGTGAGTGGGATTCTATTTGTGTCGGTGAAGTGGCTGAGCTGTGTTTGTAGCGTTTAGAGGAAATTACCCCGCAAGCGTTGCCTCGGCCACAGTAGATAGCGGGTCGCCTCTCTAGGCTGCATGGCATATTGATTTCTTGTTGTGGGGAGTGCTGTTCAAGCCCCATTTAAGATTTCCACCCCAGCCCACAGCCCTGAGTACGGCAGCCAGCTGGAAATTAGGGAAATTGCACATTCATCACACGCGTTATTTTAAGATTCTTTGGAAATATGTGGGGCCAGGCAAGATCTGAGGTGTTGCAGGTAACCTACATACAATACAGAATGAATGACTGATTGACTGGCTCTTTGTTAGAGCTGGGAGGCATGCATTAAAATTCATATCACAACATACTTTGAAACATGGTAGCGTCCATTATCATGTCAGGGACGTGCAGTGCATGGAAAACACCAAAGATACAGGTAACGGTTCCAAAAAGTTTGCAAGTTTAAAAGATTTTTGGTCAAAAGATGGTAGAAGGAATTCATTCAAATTAATAATTTGCACTTCATTAGTTGATTTATAAAGATTTTGTTGTGGCATTTTTAAGCCTTTATTAGACAGGACAGCTTTAGACATGAAAGGGGAGAGAGAAAGGGAACGCCATGCAGGTTGGAATTGAACCAGCAACTGCTGTGTCGAGGACTAAGCCTCTGTATCTGGGCGTACGCTTTACCAGGTGAGCTACCCATTCGCCGAAATATGTGTGTATTTATATCAGTGGAAAACAAGTGAACATTTTACAATGTTTCAACCACCAAAAAGACCACAAAAAGACATTTACATTATTTTTTTAATAAACCTGCGTTGAGTTACCAGATTATAAGATACACTTCATTAAATGGGGTACAGCAGCCCTGCAGTAAATCCATGAAGTTGTACTATGAGATTCATAGGTGATGCGGTGATGAAGCTTAGTGACATTTTGGCTATTTGCTAAGCTAACTACCTTCAATAACCAGACAGTGACAGTTCATGTAAGAGATGTATTTGTATGAAAATGCTTTCTCAGAACTGATTGCCGACCCTAGGGTCTCCCTTCTTCCAAAGGTCAGCACTGTCAAGACGGTTTGCAATTGTTCAACAGCACATTCACATATCAAAGTTCACCAAAACTGAACTCTACGCTGAAACATATTAAGGCGAGCAGCAAAAAAGTTGTGGTTGTACTTACTAATGTTGTGGTTATGTGCTCGGAGCAGGTCCTGGCTGGTTGTGTCTAATCCCAAAAGGTCCTAAGAACACGATTAGCCAGTGCAGGTGACATAACATAACATGTCTCATGTGAATATCTTTGTAAGGTAAATGCCATAAATGCATCCTGCTTGTCAACCTGCCATCCCTCTCCATCCCCGCCGAAATCACTCATCCACTAATAGGTGGACCCGGACGGCGTCCTATCCAGACCTATGACATATATACATACATACATACATACATACATACATACATTCGTTCATACACACAGTACACATACAGACATACATACATACACACCTGGACTTAAATTCAAACCTGGTCACTTTATCACTGGACTCAACACTGACACTTTAATAATAATTTATGGTCTTTTCTTTGTTTATTTGACAAATGTTCTTATTATTGTTATTTTGTAGTCTTTACACTGTCTGTTGTAACTATTTTTTATTTCTTTTTACTTGCTAAAACTGCTGCTGGATTTTTCAATTTCCTCACGGTAGTCATCCCAAAAGGATCAATAAAGAGAAGTCTAAGTATAATAACCACTAAATTGTGGAGAATTATAACATTTTGATGGGGTGTTTCTATTTTAACGAGTGTGCCATTACTAGCCTTTACAGCACTGGTTTAGCGGACCAGTTGCATGTGTTGTAATTAATATCACGTGATGCTACACAAGGCAATAAAATCTCTGAATTCCGAAAAGCATTACGACTCGAATCAGTGAGTCAGATACAAATAAACAGGGGAGACAGTCCCAGGAAGAGGTGAGTCAGAGAAAAGTTATGTCACATGGTTTTCTTTAAAAGAAGAACACAGTGAAACCAGCGATTTAATCCAAACCGTACCGACCTCTTACATGGTCATTCTTCCCACAGGCATGTCAAAACCAGAATGTCTCATATTAGTGGGGAGGGAACGAATATTATCTCACGATTACAATGTGTTTTTATTAACAGGAAAAATGAAACATGAGGATGCTGTTACAGTTTCTTATGTTTGCAACTTTTTAGACATTTAACCCTACGTAACACTAACTTATTAACTTTTGTTTTACAGTTATTTTTGGAATTCATGGTCAATAAATCTCATTTACAGGAAATTATACCTAATGTTTGAGTTAGAAAAGCCGATATTTAGTATAATTTTAGTAGAAATTTAGAATAATTTAGATTAAAATTAAAGGAATTGATGTTGATGGATAATCACAGACTGGAATATGTCAACTTTTACTCAATGCTATTTCAAAACCACTTCAATTTGTTTTTCAGATGTTATGAAATTGAATAAGAAAATTATTGAAAGTTTGTACTTACCAAAGAGCATTGTGTGGAATCAATCATGTTATTTTGGGTAATTGGGTAGAGAACATTGATATAGGAAAGCGAAGGACCCAAGGACAACATGAGGGTTAATTAACTATTTTTTAATAATTTAGTGATTATAGAAATTCAAAACGAGATTAGAAACATGTTTATCAACCCGGTCTCATGGCAGTTCATGAAATGGTCACGTTATTTGATCCATTGATTCGCCAACAGGGACACTGGGTCTGTCCAAGGTTTCTTCCTAAAGAGAGTTTTTCCTCGCCACTTCCTGTTGCTTGCTGTAGAGGGAACTACTAGAACTGTTGGGTCCTTGTAAATGACGTGGTCTAGTGTGGTCTAGACCTACTCTATCTGTAAAGTGGCTCGAAATAACTCTTGCTATGAATTGATACTACAAGTAAAATTCTCGCTTATTTCATGGTGGTCACCAAAAAATGGGAACGTGACCATTTCCCAAACTGCCAAGAGACTGGGCTCCAAAAGCCTGCCCTTGGGGACAAAAATGGCCACCGGGACACGATCCGCGGTCTCTGGGGGACGCAACAACGGGGAAAAGAAACACCACATGCCGGTGGACAACAACGGGACGGACCGCCACACACGGGGCGCACTACAACAACAGGACGGTTGTGGTTAGGAGAAGAAAAATGGGGAAAGGAGCCGTCACAGACACAGGAAACGGCGACAATGACAGGACAGTTATGGTTAGGAGAAGAAGAACGTGGAAAGGAACCGCCACACGCAACACGAACCCCGGTCTCGGGGGGGGGGGGGGTCTTGTGTTGTTTGACCCATCCACCACCCCAACAATCTTCCCTACGCGGATTTGCAGCTTTTCAACAATACTCTCTACCGTAATCGTGCTGTTAACACGAAAGATGCTTCCCATTAAAATGCATTAGTTTAAAATTGGTACTCACCACCACAAAAAAAGACAAAATCTTGTCCCTGTATACAAAAAATTACGTCACCATTTCATGAACTGCCATGAGACTGGACTGTGAATAACTGACAGTATTTCTTTTCCATAGGCATCCATATGTGTGTGGATGATAACTTGATCTTTGTTCTACCTCTTCAGTTTACCAAAAGGAAGATCCAGAGCAGCACAAGAGTGCGGAAACCTTAAAGTTAACCCTTCTTTAAATATTTTATCAAAAAAGCAAGTAAATGTCATGATTCTACCTTCCAGCTGCTTCTGATGTATGACTTTGATGTGCAACTTCCCAGTCTCTTGGCACACTTCCCATACTCTTCTAGCCCAAGAACCAGCTCTGACAGAATTTACATATGCCATTCCTGTGATCTGAGACATCAGTGGTTGTACAAATGAATAACTCTTACCCAAAGCAAGACATTAGCGAATCAAGGCCCTGGTAATGTTACCAAGAAGATTTGCTCTGGTGAATTAATGACTAAGAGACTTGAAGACAGAGAATCTGAGAGCGATCTTTTGGTCTCACATAACGGTTCTTTGATGTTTTACATGCCAACGAGTTCTATTTGGTTTGTTAATGAAGTACAAATGCGTATGCTGTGTTCACTCTACACACAAAGAAGTGCAAAGGTTATTTTGTTTGCCCCCACCAAAGATGGTGATCGGCGGGTTGTTACTTTACTTTTAAATTAACTTTAAGATTGGTTGCAAATCTGAGTTAGGCTTTAATTTTCCGTACCTTGAACTGCCAGCAGTAGTGGAATGGCTGCAGTGTTTACAGCCTGTACTGACAAATGTCTGCAATTCAAGATGCCATGTGGGAGAAATCAGGGACCACAAAGTATTTCCAAATGTCATACTTGTAATTATCACTAGGGGGCTTGCATAAACTCTTTTCCCCAATTGACTATGGAATTTCTGATATGATTAAACACAGCAACAACGCCCATTTCTCCATACAATTAGTGTATACCAAGAAAAGTCTCAGTGATGCAGCCTGACAATTTGTTTCAATATTCGTGTCTGGTTTTGTTGGTTTCGAGAGTGGAACATGAGATCAACAATACATGAGAATTGTGAGGGAATAATGACTTTAAATAACAAGGCAAAAAAAAAAAAAAGCCTGAAAATCTATCTGAATTGTTTCCGGTCAGTGAGTAGACTGAATGAATGTGACAATGCTGAAGCAAAGCGGACTACCCTTTTAGAGGCTTTTGGCAGATATTTGTCCGGAAGACCTCTTTGAGTTGAAAGCCCAGTCAATCAATATATGAACTGAGTGAACGGGGAAGTTGAAACTTTGCATTTACTTTACTGTTATACAGGAAAAACCTTCAATAAAGTAAGTTGGGCTGTCAAATTATTAAGTTTCTATGCATTGTATGTAAGTGTAAGTTGTAAGTATGTTTGGGTAACTGTTGTGATATTGGCTGTAAACCTACTACTACTACTACTACTACTACTACTACTACTACTACTACTACTACTACTACAGGGCAGGTGTGGCTGGTGGTAGATGGTTACCTGCCAATCTGAAGGCTGGTAGTTCAATCACTGGCCCTGCAGTCTCTTATATAAGTGTCCTTGAGGCAAGACACTCAATTCAAGTTGATGCTGATGCCTGATGTCATTGGAGTGTAAATGTTTACATAATGAGCAGGTGGCACCTTGCACATTGTGTGAATGGTTGACACACACACACACATATATATATATAT
>NW_022605579.1:208759-209139 GCF_008692095.1 Etheostoma spectabile | reverse complement strand
ATATATATATATATACACCTTCAGAGTGCCCCACCCCTCCCTGCTGAGAGGATCTAACCAGACACACCTGCACTCACTCTCCTTGATTAGCTAGTGAACACCCAACATCACAAGCACAACCAGAACTAAAATCCTATGAATCCTAAAACCGAAACTAAACAGGCCATTGGCATTTTATACACATCAAATGATAATGTGTCAAATGAACTAAAACATTGAACTAAATTTAAGGATAAAGCAGACCCAAGCTGTCAATTTTGGAAACAGGTCCGAGGGAAAAGGGACGAAGACAGCCTTTTCACAGTAACATTCTTATCTTAGGTACTTAACTTCCAGCATTCCATGTACCCCTAAAACCGCTGAGCGGGTCCGCTGCCGAA
>NW_022605579.1:206086-208749 GCF_008692095.1 Etheostoma spectabile | reverse complement strand
CTCGCAAATATGGCATTTCTTGAAGCAGTTACAATAAGTACGACTCGACAAATTATCAATTTAAAAGTCAGTTTATGGCGTTTAGGCTTTTTTTTTAATCACAGATCAAAAACAAACACATACACACACAGGCTGTGAATGCCCGTGCTCCAGGGTTGGAGACACTGGTAAAGGTTGAGCCAACACTAAAGAATATAACTATGTATAATTAGTTGAGCTTGTGCGGTAATCTAACGTTTGAAAATGCTACACGAGTAATGTCTAACTAGTTTGTGTGGCGTTGTCGCTGGACTGTAACTGAGGCACCTGTCCCGTCAGCGTGATGACGATGATGAAGATTCCTCATCTGATGAAAAGGACAATCCAAATCTAGAGTTGCCTGGCTGAAAAGTACCCCCTGGCAGTTTAAGGTATGATCATATTGTCATTTCCGTTTTATACCACACCCTCCATTACTAACCAGATAATTATTAAAGCCATTTTTGGAAAAGTCATGGGCTGGAGATAGAAGGGTTTTTATTTTATCTGAGTAACATGCATTTTAAAAAATGCCAGGCGGGTAAATTTTACCCGTTGGCCTTTAGCAACACTAGAGTTTTGGGCCCCCTACAGGTTGGAAGCATAATTGTCCCATAATGTCTCATTGGAACTACAGATCAGCTACCCGATCAGGCAAACTTGCATGGTGCGGTTATAGCCGGTTGAGAGCCACAAAGTGAGTGCATGAGTGCCGTTCACCCTGTTATGAGTTGATGAACCACTGAAACAATTTTGGAAACAAATGAAGTTACAGAAAGTTCTCTAATGTTGCTTTAAGTGCCAAGTTTGGCACAGCAGTGCGTTGAGCTAAATGTTAATGCCAGCATGCTACTTTCACAGTGACAATGGTAATATACTGATGTTTAGAAAATGTAATGTTAACCATGTTTACTATTTTAGTTTTGCAGGGATTTGGTCATACACAAAAGTATTGAACCTATTCAAATGTTGACCTGATGACGTTGCTATGTGAAAAGTCGAGGCATCACCAAAGTTTTTAGAATCTATTCCAATGGGGACACGGAGGTCTGTACTGTCTGCCTGTTGGCTAAAAACAACATAGGCTGAAAATGATCTGGTCACACTTAGCTGAACATATATTTCTGTATTTCTCATTCCATGAACATTTCTACTGAATAAGTTTAGTGAACTTTTGTTTTCCTTTCATAAATTCGGTCATCCTCAACAAAGCTGGACATGTGGCATACAACGGCCCCAACAAATTGTTCCTGAACAATCTCTTACTAGGGAAAGGTGAGGCCCCCTATGAAAAAATGCCATTGGATGGCGTATAAAATTTCCAATTAAAACAAAATTTATACAATGCTTAATGGGAAATTGAATGATATGACGTGTTAGACAGATGGGTAGCAATGTGTCCGTGTGGCTGTGTGTGCATTGGAAGAAAGAACAGGAGAGAGAAGAAAAGGGAACAGAAAAAAAGAAATAAAGAGAAAGTGAGATGGACAGGGCACTCTCCCTGTGTGTCTTTGTGTAAGGAGTGTACTTGCTTGTACCCTGGCTTTATTTGTGTTATGCCGTGTGATTCCATTGTGCGCAGTAGATCCACTGAGCTTGTATTCCCACCCTCCCACCAGCCCCTGCTTTAGATAAAGCTATCTGGATCTGCAGCACACCTTCCTCAAATGCATGTGAGCGGCTTACTGTTGTGGAGGCTCTCTCTATGTTCCTGGGGGATTCTGACGGTTGCATTGTGTGGGCTACAATGAGGGTGTGGTACGTTGGCACATAGCACCATCTCCGAAACCACTATTAAGATGTTAATGTTCACTGGCATCGCTGGCTTCAGGCGCTGCAGTCCTTTTACATCCCATTTTAGATAGGACTAAGACTAGGGCAACCATGCTTATTGCTATGCATTTTTCAGACAATGAGGCCTCATGTGCAAACTATTGATTAGGTTTTTCATTTCATGTCTAAAACTAGATCTACAGCTAGTGCTAGTTGATTCTGTGTGGCTGCAGTTGAGTGTAGCAGTGCTTTGAGCTAAATGCTAACCTCAGCATGCTAACATGGCCGTGTGGCGAGGAGTAGACTTTAATTACAAATACTAAAGGGGGGTTAAAGATAACTAAGGGGAGGAAATAACTAAAGAACCAACACCACCACCTGGGGACTTGCACCCCAGGATATGAAAACCAAATTACAATAATGGCACAGGGTCGAAACTGATGACTTAGAGATAGTAGGTAAAACACAAATGTTTTTATTAACAATGACCTAAAAAAAGAAGACTAATGAAATCCATAAACTCAAATCAGTGGGTTGGGGCTTCAGTGGGTGCAGACTACAGGGAAGGATACCCCGTCTCCATAGTCTGGGAAGGCAACACTAGAAACAGTACAACAAAACATGCACTAGAACTAAAATCCTATGAATCCTTAAACCAAAACTAAACAGGCCGTTGGCATTTTATACACATGAAATGAACTAAAACATTGAACTAAATTTAAGGATAAAGCAGACCCAAGCTATCAATTTTGGAAACAGGTCCGAGGGAAAAGGGACAAAGACAGCCTTTTCACAGTAACATTCTTATCTTACGTGCTTAACTTCCAGCATTCCATGTACTCCTAAAACCGCTGAGCGGGTCCGCTGCCGAA
>NW_022605579.1:196526-206076 GCF_008692095.1 Etheostoma spectabile | reverse complement strand
CAGCTCTCGCAAATATGGCATTTCTTGAAGCAGTTCCAATAAGTACGACTCGACAAAGTATCAATTTAAAAGTCAGTTTATGGCGTTTATGGCGTTTACAGTAAAAGAATCCCGGGGCTTAGCTGCATGCAACGGGAGCGAGGTTCCAACACGATGCCTACTCACCCACTTGGAGACACCCAGTCCACACGAAAAAAAGCAAGGGGACAAAAGAAAGACACTCCTGACACAAAGATTAAAAAAATTAAGAAAAAACACAGTACCTAAAGAATCTCAGAACATACAATGAAGTACAATAACAGAAATATATTCAAAGTAAACTAAATTAATTAATAAACTAAAGAAACAAAAAGGCAATCCTAACAAAAAAACAAAAGTAAAGCAGAACAGCAACAGGTGAAGAAAAAACACAAAACGGAGCATGTTAGTTGAGGGGGACAACTTTAAATTACCATAAAAGACTTACAATGGGGTCTATTGTTTCTACGTACAAGAGATATGTCTTATAGTAATGCACCCTTTGTTTTGTGTTCTAATGTGTTGTTATATTTACATAATGGGAGTGTTGGAAATGGGGAACTCTGGTCTAGATCACAGACTGGTACTGTGACCATGAGGCAATGTAAATCTGGCTATTGTATTGTTCTTAATGTTTCAAAAATAAAGGATTAAAAAAAAAGAAAGACCAACAATGGGGACCCTACCCACCACCTTCAGCAGGCAACCGCCACCAGGGACCAGCAAACAGCTAAACTTAGCCAGCTAACCCTAACCCTAACCCTAACCGAGTGGAGGAGACCTTTTATTTAAAGTTTTATGTTCTCGCTGTCCGTCCTGTCCTGTGGTCCTTTGGCCCTGCTCTGAGCATTTGGCAGTTGAAACAGTTTTTCAGACCCGAACCAGGTCTTTTAAGGAGATTTCAAGTGTTTTAATCACACCGGGGGTCCCCTTGTGTCCGTGCCCCTTGCAGCGCCCATCCAGGGCACTGCGTTCTACCCTGGGCTGGGGGAGGAGCTAAGGGAGGAGTTTGGCTGGACTACTGGAGTTGCGTTCACACACCTCCCTGTGGTTCACTGCACCTGCAATTACAACATGATGATGTTTAGCAGTATATTTACGATGTAAACTACTTTAGTTTAGCATGTTAGCATATGGTTATTGGGAGTTGTTCCCACAGCCCTATGTCCCCATGTTTCTAAGATTTAAAATAAAAATGAAAAATAGGCCGCCCACATTTCCTTTTTCATGAATTTGTGTCATATTTTATCCCCCTTTCTCACAAATTGGGGTAATGGTTAGGGAATAATCCTCACCCTTTTTCAAATTTTAAGAAAAATCTTAGAAATGTAGGAACATAGGGCTGTGGGAAAATAGGGCTGTGGGAACATAGGGCTGTGGGAACATTGCACTGTGGGAACATAGGGTTGTGGGAACATTGCGCTGTGGGACCATAAGGCTGTGGGAACATAGGGCTGTGGGATCATAGGGCCGTGGGACCATTGTGCTGTGGGAACATAGGGCTGATCTAATTAGCACTAAACACAAAGGACAGCCGAGGTTGATGGGATCACCAAAGTCAGTAGAATTCCTCGTCTGTGAACCGTTGGTATCTGTAGTAAATGTTAGGGCAATCCATACGGCAGTTGTTGAGATATTTAAATCTGGCCTAAAGACAGACTGGACTGACGGACCTAGAGCCCTGCTGCTAGCATGGCTAATGTGGAAGTTCTAAAAGTGCAAGGTGAGATCTTTGAAATCGCATGCTTTGTTAGATCAATAGTTAAAAACTCTAATGATGACATGGCCAATTGTTGCATTTAAGAAAGCTTGAAGCAGCCAATGTTTGTCATTTGTGGCTAGCGTGGCTGTATATTCTTTTTCAAAGAAGTGACTTTACCAATTAACCGTTTGACAGTTGTAAAGTGTTGTTAATTGTTTCAGCATGAGACCCAGGTTTGTAACTGTGGCTCCATCTTAAGTCAAGTTAAAGTTAGAGTAGGATTAGGATCTAGATCAAACCCAATTTTTTGGCCAGTATTTATGGGCAACATTTCTTCAGCAATCAGTTTTGGTATGTATTTGCATGATGTAATTGCATATTTAGTTGTTACTGTCCTCCTTTCCTGCACAACCAGAGTTGCCCAACATTGATGACTGTCTTCATAAGGTTTCTTTATTAATAAAACATGACGTGACGTGTAAACAGATGTGCAATTTGATCTGCTTCTGTTGCATTTTTTTAATTACTTAGGTGTGTTACTATCACTACTATCAATACGGATGTCACTTTGAGTGAAACCCTGGGACTTGTAGTATTAGAGTGCAGTTGTCATTTCATCCATGACTGGAATCTTAAAATTATAATCTTAAAGATTATAATTTCAACCACGTTTTCCCCTTTTGTAGTAATTCTGGTGCAAGTTACCACCAACTAAATACATAGTGCACATAATGGAAAGTGTAAATTGAGATGAACTGAAGTTACATGAGTAAAGGGTGCTTTAAAGAAAAATACAAAAAAAAAAGTTGGGTGTTTTGTGTCAGGATGAGTCTGGAGGTCAGCATTTATTCATAATTATGCTTTACTGACTGTAACTAATAGGGTTTAATGCACGTTGTGATTACACTGAGATACATACGTGCATCAATGTGAATATGTCTTCTTGTGTATGTCTGTGTGTGTGTGTGCAGATCCCAGTGGTGGTACTCATTGTCTCCTGCATGCTAGTTTAAAACCTGAGCAAGCCCTTGCCTTTGCTCGCCAGATGTGAAGACAGTGAGAGAGAGAGAAGGGCTTTCTTACACTTCCATTTCACGCATATTTTCTTTGAGGCTAATGAGAGCCTTAAATACGGTGCCAGACTTCAGGGGGGCTGTTGAAGGCTGACATTTTCACACGCAGTGGCACCTTGTCACTGCGGATGAAGTCCTTCTACCTGGCTGTAAAGAGCTGTGTTTGTGTGTGTGTGTGTGTGTGTGTGTGTGTGTGTGTGTGTGTGTGTGTGTGTGTGGTGTGTTGTGTGTTGTATGGTGTGTTGGCCTTTTGTGCATCCTCTGCGTATATGTGAAGAGAAAAAGAATGTAGTATCCTGGACTGCACAATTCAGTGTTGTGTGTGTGTGTGTGTGTGTGTGTGTGTGTGTGTGTGTGTGTTGGCCTTTTGGCATCTCTCTGCGGTAATGTGAAGAGAAAAAGATAATTGGTATCCTGGACTGCACAAGTCAGTGTGTGTGTGTGTGTGTGTGTGCGTGTGTGGTTTGGCCTTTTGTGCATCTCTGTGTTTATATGTGAAGAGAAGACGATAATGTGGTATCCTCGACTCTACAATTCAGTGTGTGTGTCTGTTGTGTTGTGTTCAGATGTATATGCATGTGTTTTTTTTTTTTAACAAGGTGCAGAACTGAGCAGGGAAGTGACGTAGTTCAGGAACACACAGCACTGTCTCACCTTGATATATTATGTGTGCTGTGTATGTTGTGTGAGCAGATATTGCGAGCGTGCTGACGACAAACGCTACATGTGCTAGTTCTTTAACATTTCTTTTCTCTGCTATAACCCTACCTCTGCGTTCTCGTCCCCTTATCTGTCCTGAACACGGGACAGAAGTCCCCTCTCGTAGATCTCTTCCTCCCGTAAACTTTTCGTTCCATCTGCTTTATCTATATGGTATTGTTGTGCAGAACAAAATACCAGATTGATAGGGATACACTTCCTATTTAATCACAGCTACGGACAGGGGAAATTATGAATAAATAAACACTTGAAAGGACCCGCTCATCTTGTCAGCATTGTTGTCATCTCCCATGAAGCCTAAACAAATATGTCTCCCAGGTGTCTTGCCTTGCAGAAAGTAGTCACAAAATGGATGTTGGGGGTAATTATAGAGCTGGAGATATGGAAGTGTGTGTGTGTGTGTGTTTGTGTCTTTATACGCGTCCAAATCCTGTTTGGAAAGAGATAGATGGGGAGTATGGAGCTCAGTTGCTTTTTTTTTTTTAATTTGTTTTGATTGCTCCACTGGCCCCTCCTAAAGATGAAACCCACTTTTGTAATTTTGATTTGTTTTCTGTTTCTGAGGTCTTTTCTTGCAGACTCACTCTTATGTATGCAACATATACGTATATGCCTTACTTTAAGGCACTAAGACAACAGGAAAGGCTACTGGGAAAGCCCAACAATAATGGTGTCTGTTTGCGTGTGTGTGTGTGTGTGTGTGTGTGTGTGTGTGTGTCTCCCACACAGCCCTGCTGCTGCCACTCACTGTAAACTAGTATGCAGCTCGCCACAGACAGACGTTGACACACTCCCAGTCCAATGTGCTCATTAGGGACTGCGCAGCACACACATAATTGATAGCCATGACACACACGATGCACACACACGTTATTGCAAAAAACTGTTTCCATTTTTTAATGCTGCAGTAGAAAACAAGGTTATATGAAGTCATATAATGGGGGTTCATTGTCAAGAACAACAACAACAGAAAACGAAAAGAACGAAATGAAAAAGACTAACGGCACAGAATGCATTACAGTATCTGTGCTGTTTACATGCCGATATTTTACACATAAGGATTTTTTTTTTTTATTTCTCTACTCTGGCAGCTGTCCGTTACTTCAGCAAATTAACTGCCAAAAATGTAGCAGAACTTGTCACTCAAGAGGTTAGTGTAACCAAGGTTACCTTTCATATCTCAAAAAAGATAAAGCTGCAGTGTAGAATCATGGCAGAGCAATTAGACAGAACAAAATAATAGGACCAATCAAAAAGGCATTCAACGATATGAAACAACCAAGAGTGCTTATAAATAACAGTTTACATGTGAAATATCTTTATAAAGTAACATCTTTTTTGTACAACCTTTTAATATCTTTTTAGTGTTCATACAGCGGCACATGTAGAGTAGTGTCTGGTAAAAAGAGCCTTTAACCCTTTGAGCACGAGTTGGGAATAAAAAGATTCACCTGTTGTCATCCTTTTGCTACCGATCTTTTTCGTATCCTTTGATTAAATAACACATTTATAAAACTATTGTGCAAAACAATTTTATTCATGTCTTCATATACTGTGCACCAGCAGATAGTCATAATCCTTTTAAATTAAAAAATATAGAAATTATGCATAATTTAGACAGGAATTAGTTTAATGTGTTGTATATACATATTTTACACAGACCTGAATTAATATAGGTCCCTGATCGACCAAAGTAAAATACTTCAGATTTCTTTTCTTTTTTTCTACCATTTTTTTACCACATGGTAAAATGCTCGTGTTAAGTCTTGTGAACATATCTCACACAAATATTAAGCCCCAAGATGAAAACGTTGTAGTGAATAGAGAACCTCCTTTGGAAGAAAAATGCTTTCATGTCTAGGATTAGACTCAACATACTGTATGTCTGGGAAACAGGCATTGCCGACACAATGCACACTTTATCCATTTAATTCTCACAATAGCGTCAATAATTCACAATCTTCAATCTTGAGTCAATAGTGTTTGGATCTTAGGTGTAGAAGTGCTTTGACGTACTCAGAGGGTTAAATTTGAAATGCTGACTCCAGCACAAAAAACAAAAAAACTTAAAGAAATTAAAGAGAGCGAGCGGGAGAGTGAAAACAAACATACAAATAAATCATGGAAAGTGCACCAGATTTAGTTAGAAAATGTTTTAACTAAACTGTTTCATGTATGCATGCAGCTTATCACATCCCAGTGATGTCAAAATATAAAGGAACTTAATTCCATTTACACAAGTTTCAAAATACACACCACTTCATTTTAGAATCTCTTTTTTTAAACCTTCATATACTGTATCTTCTCAATGACAACAGCCCCGATCTGCACTTTTTGGAAAAAAAAGTCACTATTCCTGTCAAAGGAGATCACTAAAATAGTGTCTTGGTTCAGAGTGAGTCTACCTCACACAGCGACAAAAGGAAGAAAAAAAAATACACAAAAGACAAAATTGAAAACCATGTGCCAAAACTTAAAACAGTAGTTGTATGGCATCTTTGTGCAGTTCCATCTCGTTAATAATCCTTTCTTTTCTTTGAAAGAAATGTCTGTGAAAGGCTTAGGAGAGACAGAGCAAGAAAGAGTGAGCCATTACAAAAGAACGCAGCATTGTCTTCCAGCCAGTGCTACTGTTTCTCCAGCTCACACACATACATGAGATGGTCCTCGGGGGACTTCCCATGAGTCTTGCTCAGGTGAAGCTTGACCGCATGCTTGCTCGCAAAAGTCCGGTTGCAGAGCTTGCACTGGTACACAGCACCACTATCGTCGTCATCGGGGGAGGGTGACGGGGATTCAATTGAGGGCAGAGAGGCGGTTAAGGACGAGGCCAGGGAGATGGGTAAGGAAGAGGGAATGGATTTGGGTAAAGAGGAGGGTAAAGGGTGGCTGGATGGGTGAAGACTAGAGAGCAGTTTTTCAGATAGTCCTTTGGTGTGGCGGTGACGGTGTTGATGCGAAATCTGGCTGAGCAGCTGCTCCCCAGAAAGCTTGGACAGGTCTCGCAGGCGGAAGCCCAAGTGAGATTCCAAGTGGCTGACATAGGTGGATGGTGAGCGGATCTGAGAGGCGCAGTCGCTGCAGAAGAACACCGGGTGACCTGAATCCAAGTTTTTTAAGAACTTGGTGCCACCGGTTCTCCTCAACTGGTACTTGACATTAGCCAACCAGTGGGATATTGTAGTCATTGAAAGGCCAGTGAAACGGGAGATGTGCATTCTCTCCTGCGGGCTCAGGTCCGACATTATGTACTTGCCATCACTTGTTTGTCTCAGACTGGAAGCAAACTGGGCTTGTAGGATAAGGAGGTGCTGAGGGTTCCAGTTGGACTGCCTGCCCTTACGTTTCTGGGCTGGTGAAATATCTTCTGTCTCCTCTTGTGTGATACCGTCAATGTCGGAGCGCTCGGACAGGCTGGTAGGTGTGGAGGACTTGGAGACAACCTGACTTTCTGTCAGGTTCCTCAACATATCCGAGATGTCCGACAGTGCATTTTCTCTCAAAGGGCTGGTGGACATAAAGGAAGCTACTGCGGCTGAAGCTTTGGTCATAGTGACAGCGGAGGAGGGAGAAATTGAGGATGGGGTGGTGGTGGTGGAAGAGAGAGCCGTGGAACCCAGAGAGCCACTACTGCTGTTTTTGTCAGCGTGTTTGCCTTTGGTGAGATCTATAGGTTGGTCGTTGTTTAGATGTGGCTGGTAGAAGTAGCGGTCTAAGCGGTCATTGCTGGGCTTTTTGGTCTGTGCTGGTGGGGTGGATGCAGCCACCGCTGCTTTCTCCGCCAGGCTATTGCTCATCTTGAACAGCATGCTCATGGGGTCAAGAGAGGGCAAGGCAGGCTTAGCGGCCTTCCCCAGGTGGACGTTCATTACTGACTGCAGGGCACTCAGAGGGTTGACGAATGGCTGTTCTGGAGGTGGATGGTCTGTGATGATAGCTGTACTGCCACACAGAGAGGTAGGAAGGGGGGATGTCACAGCAGTTGACTCCACCCCATTCTCCACAGACTCCTTTATGGAAATATCTCCATTGGAATCTCTGTGATTGGCTCCGGTTCCATCACCCAGCGCTTTTTCCACTCCACTTGTATTCTCTGGAGTTTTACAGCCTCCTGGTCTATTTTCTTTGGGCGACTCTCCTCGGACTGAGTCCCCGGCCTCGCTGTTGCAGGGTGAGGGCGTTGTACATCTCAGAGGAGATCCCCTCACAACACCACTAGGCTCTCTCATTTTCTCCTCTACCTTGGCAACTTTCTCTGTCACTTTCTTGACCAGTTCCTCCATAGCGTAGAAGTTGTTTTTGGGTAGCGGGGAATTCTGGCGGCTGGGAGGGGACATGAGAGGCTGGACCTTTCCAGTTGGAGAGAGAATCTCCCCTCCAGGGAACATGTATTTAAGGGGAGAGCTCTTCCCGGAGTTGCCTAGTGAGAGCTTCATTATGTTTGGGAGCTGGTAGGCAGCATGGATACTTGGATATCCCCCCCAGCTTGGAGCTCCATTCTGGGCTTTGTTAATGGCTGAGGTCACTGTGTTCTCCAAGGACTTAAGGATGTCAAGACCCCCTTTTGGACTGTCATCCAGATCCTCCTCAGTCAGATAAGAGTATTTTGAAGAAATATCAAACTTCTCCTCAGCCTCTTCTTCACCGCCTGCCTTCTTCTCCTTGTTGAGATTGTTACCATTGTTGATGATGGACTCTTTAGTGCATTCCTCCTCCTTCTCCTCCTTTTTTATCTCAACAATCATGGCAGTGGGGGAGATGCTGGTTGGAGGAGGCACTGGCGCAGGTGGAGGGGAGAAGGTTGTGGCAGCCAGGGGAACGGACTGGACCTTTTCTTCAGCGGTTAAATTGGGTGTGGGGGTTGGAGTAGACAACTCTAAAATGGGTTTGCCTTTCTTAATAGCAGAGTTGGTGACTTTTATAAAGTGTCCGGTCACCATCATGTGAGCAGTTAGCTCTTGGAGTGTGTCATGAGAGCTGCCACACTCCATGCATTTGAGGATCTGTGACTTCCTGGATTCAAACTGCCAAGCATAGCTGGCCCCGTTCTGGTGTCCATAGCGGTTGTTAGGTGTTATGTAAGGGTTGGTAACTTTCTGGAGTATGTCATTAGAGTCATTGAGGGAGGGGGGCTTAGGTGTGGTGCCTCCATTAGAGTCTGGTGAGCTAGGGATATCTAGGTCCATAGGGATTCTCTTCCGAGCCGAGGAGATGATCTTAGCTGCCACTGGTGTAACAGGCTCTTTCAGAGGCACTTTCTGGTAGTGTTTTGTCTTGATCATGTGGACACTTAGGTCCTGAAGGGATTCAAAGGAGTGTCCGCAGTACATGCACTTCAGAACTTTCTGTGCATCCTCCTTTCCCTCCATCTCTAGCAAGGAACGTTTTCTGGGTTTGGACCACCGTTTAGCACCCTCACCATCTGTCTCGTGGTTATCATCCCGGTAGTGGCCTGTCTCGTTCATGTGAACCGTGAGCCCAACTAGTGTGTCGTACGCCGCACTGCAGTCCTTACAGCGGAACTTGCTGGCACCAGTGAATATAGAGCCATACAGCTTGGAGCTCTGCCGGTACAGCTGGACGGTACTAAAGAGGTTGGGTTCTGTAGACGCCGTGGATACAGCCACTGTTGGGTGGTCAACCATGCCCAGTCTGCTGTGGTGGTTCTGTGAGGCTTGCTGTAGGGTTTTAGCCATAGCTGTCTGGTGCCAGTCATAGCCTCCACTTCCACAGCTACTGCTACTACTGCTACTACTGCTGCTGCTGTGACTGCGAGGGTTTTTTTCTGCAGGGGGCTGGTTCATGTTCAGATTCAGTGTGGACCAATAGGAGTTGGTCAGGAAGGAGGTGTAAATGGCCTTCATCTTCTCCAGGCTATCAGCCACTGACCCTGTTGTGGCTAATATGGCCTCATCCCTACTTACTGGTGCAGCGGCATTGGCAGTAGCCATCATGACAGAGGAGGAAGACAGGGAAATGGCATTGGATGGGTCTTTAGAGAGGAGGACATCATCCTCATTTTTAAGTGATGAGATCT
>NW_022605579.1:191526-194026 GCF_008692095.1 Etheostoma spectabile | reverse complement strand
TACGTGCAGCCGAGCAGACCCACATGTACATGCCATCTGTTCTGAATCAGCCAAAACGACAGCTGTTTAAGAGAACAATGCTCTGGCTGAGGAAACAGCCGAACACAGCAGCCCGGCGCTCTCATCAAGGCCAAACATCAATGTGAAATGTCCTTTAAAACACAACGTACGCACCCCGCTTCAAATTAGCTTCCTTTGGGTGATAAGAACACGGTGTGCACTTCTGTGTGTGTGTGTCTGCCCATCTGTGTACCTGCAAATGTGTGATATGTATAGAGACGCATGCAGAGGATCAAGGAGAAAACAGTGTTTTCCAACAAGACCAGTATGTGCGCATTGAAACTTCAGCATGTAGGCTACAGACACCTACGTGAGGCACAAAGCGCACAACTGATTTCTGGACTTGCTTGAGGCAGAGGATGTTGAAATATGGAACCATTTTGACATAATAGGTGCAGCGTTACAATAAATTGATACAACGGCTGGCATTGGATAGGCTCAACTACAGCTGCCTGCATTATTTTGTACCATCATAAAATAAATAACCTGTTGTTGTGGATCCTAAATAAAAATTCTAACTACCCTGTAAGAGTTTAAGTACCCCAATGTCCTCACCATCTACTATGTTTTAAATGCGTTCCAAATGAATTGGCTTTAATGAGCTATTTATTATGTGAAATGGATATTTTTTTGATAGCAGATACAGCAATACTGGAATTGTTGATGTTCAGGCTTTATACTACCTCCACAAACTGCCGTTTCAATCACGTATCCCTTGTTTCGAGCTATTTATTTGACCTCTCTGCAAGCTTGCCTTACATATACAGTATATTTATATATATGTATAGCATAAACTAGTCAGCCCAGCTGGTAGTTTATTGGTTATTGTGACAATAAATGTCAGCTCAATCTCACACCCATTGGTAATCTTATGTGTTTTTTTCTCCTAAACACATATGTCGGTTGTTGTTTTTTTCTTTTATTTTGAAAGATAACTGGATTTTCTATTCTTGCTACTCTGATCTTTCCCAAAGCCCCTGATAATTGCCCTTGATTGGTAATAACCAATGTCCACTTTACTTACTAGCAGCCGTATATGTTTTTCCCCAATGGAAACTTATTGTAATATTCCTATAGGGGTTAAAAGAGAGTGGCTGTTCATTGCCCCACTCTTTTTTTTTCCATTCTTTAGCCAGAACTTGGCCCATTGTTTTGCTTTGTTTTGCAATTGGGGGAAAGGTCACTCTTCACCTGGTCCATTATTGTATTTATTGTTTTAGCTAATGCAGTCAAAAAAAGCTGCAACATAATTTATAGTGCAGACCAAAGAGCAAAAGGAGAAATGAGACGTGAACAAATGTGGTAGAAGGAGAAGAGACTGAGGGGAGGAGAGGAGGAGGGAGGCACGCAGGGCTTGGAAGGAAGTCAAGACTGGGGCCACACACACACACACACACACACACACACAATCATGAACATGCAGAGATGATCCCCAAGGCTACTGGCCTAGGTCCAGACTCCAAGGTTTACCACACTATGACCCAGGATACTGAGATAAATATGGAGAAACACATCCGTGCTCACACACACACACATGCACACAAAACCGCTGGAGTAGAAGAAGGCCGGGCCAAAAAACACCAGGTATGCAGGTGCTCTTTTAATTAGTAGAGAGAGAGATCGAGAGGGTTCCAGATGAATTGTCAGCAGGGTGGAGGAGCTGGTTTGATCTCATTTTCGGCACAACGGGCCGGGAGAGATTGCTGAAACCGAGGCGAGCAAGCAAAAACCACAGTACTGTCCGGGAGGGTTCTGCACTCAATCAAATTAGTATCGTAATGTAGATTTTGGCTTGAATTGGATATATGATAATTTTGCATGTTGCGTTTTGCAAGTGAACTCTTATTTTATCTCATATTCTGTAGGGGAATTCAGAAAGTTGATCTGGAAAAGCATTCAGGTACATTTCACAGTTCAAGGTGTTTTCAATGTTGATTTGTTTCACTGTTTTTTTTTAAGTTCAATAATGCAACATCTTTCTAAAAGTCAATGAATAATCATGTTATATAACTGTAATTTTATTATTGACCTTACAAGCTGTGATAATGATTATTTCCAATAATCATGCGGTCCTCCTTTCAGGGACAGGTAGAAGGACTCGGAAAATATTCTCAAAATTTAAACAAAATTATAAATCCTTGCTATGACAGTAAGTCATTCTAATAATAAACAGTCAAATGAATATACAGTACATGGACATTCTGGATTTACAGCAAAAACTACTTACAAAGCCGTGATGCTGAACTATGTCTCTGTATTCCTGTGTGTGCGTGGAGTGAGGAAATGCTTATGCACTCTGCAGATGTTATGATGTTAGGAAACAGTTTATCATGCTTATATAACCACTTCACAGTCCTATCAGACACACAGGCACGTCAGCGCGGCCTGTTTACACTTCTGCTTAGACCATGATGTTTCTGTCTGTGTGTGTGTGTGTGTG
>NW_022605579.1:187791-191516 GCF_008692095.1 Etheostoma spectabile | reverse complement strand
TGTGTGTGTGTGTGTGTGTTTGTGTGTGTGTATGTGAGAGAGACACACGCAGACTGTCCTCATCAGTCTCACGTCTTTTGTTGAGAAAAAGCTGAAGACAAGTCTGCAGGCCAGAGATGACAGCGACACCCCATCTAAACCATGTACCTAGGGTCACCATCTGAACCAGGTACTTAGGGAGACCGTTTGAACCATGTACCTAGGGTGACCGTCTGAACCATGTACCTAGGGTGACCATCTGAACCATGTACCTAGGGTGACCATCTGAACCATGTACCTATTGTGACCGTCTGAACCATGTACCTAGGTTGACCGTCTGAACCATGTACCTATTGTGATCGTCTGAACCATGTACCTAGGTTGACCGTCTGAACCATGTACCTATTGTGACCATCTGAACCATGTACCTAGGGTGACCATCTGAACCATGTACCTAGGGTGACCATCTGAACCATGTACCTAAGGAGAAATGCAAAACTCTTCCTACATTTATTGCAAAACGTATTGTTTGTATCAGGTAAAACTGCAGTAATCCAGGGGTATTTCCATACCCAGTTCGCCCGGTACCTGCAGAGACGGTTTTGATCCCGTCCCGGGTCTCGGATCCCGGGACACAGTGAGCAGCCAATGGGAGCTGGCTGCAGGGTGACATAATCACCATGAACCGTTTTAAATGTTCTATCAGACTATAACTAGTCTGCTCTTGAGACTTTGCTCTAATTTTGGGGACAATAGGGACGGATTCTGGATTCGGGACAACTGCTTGGATTTCGGGACTGTCAGGTCACCCTACACATACCTGATTTGTGAGTGTGTTTATACATGTCTGTAGAGCTGCAAAGAACAATCAATCAACCATTTAATTGCAGACTATTTTGATAATTGATTCATTTCAGTTATTCATATTTTTCTTGAAAAAAGGTTTTTAAAAAACCCTTTGATTCCAGCTTCCTTATTGTGAATCTGTTCTTAGTTTTTTTTTACTTTGACAGTAAACTAAACATCTTTGAGTTGTGGACAAAATGAGAAATTTGAGGACCTCATCTTGGGTTTTAGAAAACACTGATCAACATCTTTCACCGTTTTCTGACATTTTATAAACCCAACAACTAAGCGATTAATCGAGAAAATAATTAACTGATTAACCGACAGTGAAAATAATCGTTAGTTCCACATATTTTTTTTTTCCATTTCCCACTTGATGAGATCCTATAATCTTCATCCTCCCTCCCTCCCTCCCTCCCTCCCTCCCTGCCTATCTCCCTCCCTCCTCCCTCCCTCCCTCCTTCCCTCCCCCCTCTCTCCCTCCCTCCCCAATCACCAATGCAACCCACATTAATGAAGTTATTGAATCTACGATCGATAATACTTAATTACTGGGATTTGACATGCACAGACAAATGGGTGGGATGGTTTCTGTGCGTGTGTGTGTGTGTGTGTGTGTGTGTGTGTGTGTGTGTGTGTGTGCGCATCGAGGGTGGCTAAAGGGGCATGGTTGTCTGCAGCGAGCGCCTTGGGATTGGCGAGGCGTGCCATTGATCTCAAGAGGTGTTGGATCGACCCAGACGCCAGACGAATGGAGCTGTTACTTCAACCGGGTACATGACTTGCCCTGCTTGGAACATATTTACAGTATAATCTGAATATGAAGCAATAATTCCTTCCCCACTTGCGCGCCGTGTCCCCAGAAACATGGCCGCACGGCCGACTGTATGAGTCCTACACAAATCACCATGATGGTCCTGTAGGAAATGAGAATGTGTCTGGGATGATCAAAAGCAGCATTACAGTTACTCTTTGATAGCGTTTGTATTTTTGAAATCCTAATTATTTTTAGCATTTCAATATTTAGTATTTCTTTGCTTAAGGCCATTTAAATGTCTGTTACAGTGTTCTTAGAGTCATGTGCATGCATTGCAGAATAATAAGTCAAAATATGGCATGAATATAACACCACTAACTATATTGTTACTGTGACAAAGAATAACAATGAAATTAAAAAGTAAAAACATGAACTACAAATTCAAACGTCAAGATCTAGATCCCAAAATAGGTGACTGTAGGAGAATAGCTACACTTTGAAACACTAGGGCCTCTGTCGGAGAAACTACACAGACGGGAATGCTGCGTTCAAGTGCACCTCGTAAGCTCATGGTGCATTCAAAGTTATTGTGTTCTAAGTTACCCTTCTGCCATCTATTGGTTCTGTTTGTTGTTTAACAGCATTTTAAGGTGAAATAAGTTATATGATATAATATTTTAAATAGATGGTTTAATGTGACAAACAAGCTGTTCTTTAATTCATTTTCAATACATTAACAACTTCTTTTTTTGGGGGGGTTTAGGCACCGTTTAGACCCCGTCGTCGGATTAAAACAAACCAACCACACCCAACCCTAATAGTAGTAATGTCATACTTTTCAAAAAAAACATGAAGGATGCACAAAGGCCGATTTGAATGTTCACGTACAAAACATTTCATTTAAAGTTACATAGTAAAACAATTACAATATGTTAACTAAAATCGTGTAGACTCTTATATAATGCGTTCAGCGATGTTTTTGGCTGTGTACTGTAGGCTACTACATGTACTGTATAACCCGCTAAAATGTAATTCCAGGCCTGTATCTGAATGTACTGCAGATAAATTATTTCTATATAGAACTAGCTCCACGCTGATAAGCGGTAATGAACAGCCCGATAGTTCGAAATATGCAAAATGCCTTTCAAAAAAAGCGGAGATAATATTAGCATATACAGCACATAGTGGCAGAGGTGTTAGCGAGAGGGAGGGAGAGAGTGAGAGAGAGATAGAGAGAATGAGAGAGAGATTAGATGTGGAGTGGCAACAGTTAGTGTGTTTGTCTGTGACTGCAGCACACTGAAACGCAGTTTATTCTGAAACACAGGTGCTGTTGTAGCACACTCAAATGTTTGTGTGCATCAGTGTGTGTGTTTGAATGTGTGGGAACAGTGTTAGCCTGGCTAATCATCTCCCCATGCCACTCAGCTGGGGAGCTGCTGACACTGTATTTACATGCTGCTGTCACAGTGCCAATACAAGACAGTATGCCTGAGCTAGAGAGCACTGACAAACTCACTGAAATGTGTGTGTATGTGTGTGTGTGTGTGTGTGTGTGTGTGTGTGTGTGTGTTGTGTGTGGTGTGTGTGTGTGTGTGTGTGTGGTGTGGGTTGTGTGTGTGTTGTGTGCTGTACTTCTACACATGCTGTATTTATTTAGCCAAACAGATACATTTATTTTTAAAGATTAAATGCAGCACTGAGTTTGTCTGCTAGATACCTATAAATTTAACTGTGGGGATCAGTGTGTGTGTGTGTGGTGTGTGTGTGTGTGTGTGTGGTGTGTGTTGTGTGTGTGGTGTGTGTGTGTGTGTGTGTGTGTGATGGGTGTTCTACATATCTCTTCAGTATTTTTTGTTGTTTGAAAAAAAAGGTAACAAAAGTGTAAAAACTGTGTGCCAACTAATTATACACGTTTGTTTTTTTATCGCTGGTACAGGCCAGAGGTGCATCTGCTTAGAACAGATTGAAAACAAGTCACTCAAAGACAACCGATTCAGGCCCTCTATAAAACAAGAGGGTCCACGCCATGCGCGCCAAGCCATCATCCACACACACATTTACACAAACATGTAGACACACATGCTCTCTGTAACAACCTCCTGCATTAAAAAACGAAATGCATCTCCTCTACAAAGAAATA
>NW_022605579.1:175226-187781 GCF_008692095.1 Etheostoma spectabile | reverse complement strand
ACACACACACACACACACACACACACGTCAGTAGCTCTGAGCCTCTTTGTGACCTCTCTCTGACTGTAAAGCCACTAGTTAATTATGGAGGAGCTGTAAAGGAATATATGAGGTGGTATAGAAAATAAAGATTCATGAGGAAGATAAGCGAGAAACCAATCAAAGGTGGCTAGAAAGCTAAAGATTACGTAACGAAAAAAAAAGAAAAGAAAGGGGAGATGCGTGCTGTACACTTAGATCCCAGTGGTGCCTTTAAGGATGCCTCGTGTGACTGGTTCATGCTAATGTTGGTCAATTTCAAATGACACTCCAAATGTCAAAAATGCTATAAAAATGTTCAAATAATAATTAGGTAAGAGCACTCATAGATTAGCTGATAGAATTTAGAGTGTGTCGTCACTCCTATAACCTTTTTATTTAAACCAAAACACATTTCAAAAACTATACTGACGCTGTAACAGCAATCAAGCCACAAAGGGAATCAATATTACATGTTATCAATACTAATAAACACATAATTCACCTGTTAAGCTGCCAAAAGGTTGTCAGTTTGAAACAAGATTAATCGACTGGTTTTTCAACCAGTAAATTCATCTAAAAAATGAAAATAATTGTTAGTTGCAGCTCGATTTTTAAACCTTCCATATACACTCTAAGAAATATCTGTAAATTGTAAACAGTTACATGACTGTAAATTGTCCCTTGTACGTGACTCACAGGTCTGTTTCTGTTCATTTACAATATAACAGAAATGGTTTTGTCTTTTTTCCCATTGACACAGTTATTTAACTGAAAAATTCAGAGAGCTGCCAGTACTCTTTCTGTTATTTTATGGATTTATTTCTTAGAGTGTAGCTCTAAAACAGCGGCCTGATCGGCATGCATTTAGCACAAGTGCACATATGCAATAATTGGTATATTGTTTCTTGACAAAATTACACATTTGTTAACACAATACTAATAGTAGTCAATGTATGCAACCTATCAAACCATTAACCCCTGGTATTCCTGACGGTGGCTCTGTAGAGACCATTTATGGAAAGACTTTTGAGGTTTTGAGAAAACGTTGTCCAGCATACCAACTGACTAAGACCACAGATATTGTAGTAACTCATCCAGCTCCTGCAGCTTGTGTGAGCAGGAAACTTGCGAGACATTTACAATAACTACATATTGTATCTCCCTTCATTAGACAGTGTCCGTAGTGTGTAGTAACATCATTCATTTTGACAAAAATCAAAAGTGCCAGGGTTTTTCTTTGTAGCTTTGAGTACTGGCTAATTAAAGCACTGTACAATTATTAGAGTATTAGCATAGGGTGTGTGTGTGGTGTGTGTGTGGGTGTGTGTGTGTGTGTGTGTGTGTGTGTGTGTGGTGTGTGTGTGTGTGTGTGTATTTAACCCTTGTGTTATCCTTCCGAGTCAGACCAAAATTTGACATTTTCGTCCTTTTTAGACGTTTTTTACTTTTTGGAATTCATGGTCAATAACTCTCTTTTTTATATAATTAGACCTAATATTTGAGTTAAAAAGCAGAAATTATGAATATTTTGACTAATAGTTAAGATCAGAGGAATAAAGGATCGAATGCATTTACAAAAAGCGTAAGAATCCGTCCATTTTTTGTGGTAATTTATTAAAAAGAAAACCATATTCAGTGTAATTTTTTTTAAAGGGGACAAATTTGACACTGAGGACATAGGAGGGTTATCCAGGGTGACATCAGAATAAATTTAAATAAATTTAAAAAAAACAACTTTCATAGAAACCATAGTATAGTGTAAAATAACCACTTTTTTACATCAACACCTGAAATGATAAATGCACTGGCAGATAATAAAACCATAACGTAACATTTTTATTGTCGCTGGTGTGTGAATTAACACAGACAGGCAACAATATCTTGTTCACACTACACAACTATTACCAGTGGGCTACTGTTTGTCAGTGAATTATCCTCCGCCTGTCCTTTGTTATTCAGATAGCTTGCACTTGGAACAGCCTCACTCTCAAAGCCCACAGGGGAACCTAGGGTCACGAGCACTTGTCCCAGTGTGTGTGTGTGTGTGTGTGTGTGTGTGTGTGTGTGTGTGTGAAAAACCAATGGAATGTTAGTTAGCCAAGCAGGGCTGAGCGAGATCCATCACTTTCACCCACTCCCTTGTCTTTCTCTGAAATTCCCTCCATCCTAACCTCCGACTCATCCTGTGCTCGTCCTCCCTCTTACTAACATTTTCTTCCTGCTTTTCTCTCCCTCCCTCTCTCTTTCTCTCTCTCTCTTTCTCCTACTCACTCCAACATGTCCAGTCTGCGTCACACAGACATAGTTTGCTGTTTTCTCTTTTACTTCACCAGTTAGTTATTTTGTTTACGAATGTAGTTAAACAAAAACACACATACACGTTTTTACCACATCGCGAGGACCAGGAACTGGCAGCAGTCTGATCGGACCCACCCCAAGAAAAGAAAAAACCTATTGCATGAAGCATTTAATACAACTATACATTAAAGAAACACACATACATTAGAGAATGCAGCTATATGCCAGCAAAAATTGCGTCAGAATTGTCAGTGTTTTTGCATTAGGATTAGGTAGAAAGAAAGAGTAGAAATGTCTATTTTCTCTATTCCCCCACATACAAGCACACATGCACACTGTCAGAAACAGACACACACTGTTTGCATTGCAGTCTGGTTAGTTGCTGGGTATCTATTACCTGCCAGCCTGCTCTGATCTCTTTGGACAGCTCTGATCAAAAGATGTCATCCGACCTACTCGACTGGGCTCACTAGGGAAGTTAGCAAGGGGGAACGTTTGTGTGCACGCCTGTGTGTTTCGGAGTAAATCACACAGTGGTCTGGGTGTAAATAAAATGACAGGATCACTTTAAGGTCCTGTCAAGTAGGCAGGAGGCGATTATGATAACGCCCGCTCTGCTCCAACGCAAACGGACACACTTAAATTTACTGGCCCGAGCATAATATACATGATATAGCTCTTTTTTTTTCTGTATCTTCCTGCCTGCCTCTGTGTGTCGTCTTTCTTATCTTTTCTTTTTTTCCCCATCTCTTGTGCAATAATGCCTTTGTTTTTTTATCGCTGGTACAGGCCAGAGGTGCATCTGCTTAGAACAGATTGAAAACAAGTCACTCAAAGACAACCGATTCAGGCCCTCTATAAAACAAGAGGGTCCACGCCATGCGCGCCAAGCCATCATCCACACACACATTTACACAAACATGTAGACACACATGCTCTCTGTAACAACCTCCTGCATTAAAAAACGAAATGCATCTCCTCTACAAAGAAATAAAGAGAATTCCCCCAAAATGAATTTGTAAAACGAGCCAAACACAGATGTAAAAGAGCAGTGGCAAAGCTCTGTCGAGGCAATAAAAGGTGTAAAATGTGAGGGGTTTAAGAGGAAAGAAAAACGGCAGGCAATAAAGCTGGAAAACAGCACTGCTCCAAGGCAATTTAGACTGCAAAACACAAACCATTAAGTTTGTGCATTATCTTTTAATTTAATCTTGAATGATTTATAATCCATCACGCAAGGCTTCAACCATATCCAATTATTCTCTGCTGCTTGATTGACAACAAAGGTGATTTATTAAGCTAATAAAAACTGATGTGCTCTCCACTTGCTCCGAAAATAACCAGCCGGACCGAGAGCTCAAAGACACACTTGCCCACAAACACACCTACAAACACTTCCACACACTTCCTTCCTACGAGGTAAAAGATCAATACTCTGTGTGTGCATGCGAGTTTGTTATGAAGTGTGGGTTTTTTGTGCGCCGTATTAAAGTGTGTGTGAGAACCCTTTGAACAATCACTTAAGTATCTCTTTACTTAAAAGAGAAATCCGTCTCCATCTGTTCTTGCTCTTGCTGTGCTAGAAACGTCGGAAATCAAAGTGTCGGGCACAGTGACGAGCAATGGTTTTTCCCTATGCAAGGCCGAGTGATTATATTAGGCTTTAATTCCTCCATCCAAGGAATATATGTCATCTTAGTCTCCGCTTTATCTGCTAATGTTACGCTCAATCACTTGATATTAATGGAAAAACAGAGAGCTAGGGGGCTCCGTAATGGTGGCGAGTGTGTGTGTGTGTGTGTGTGTGTGTGTGTGTGTGTGTGTGTGGGTCTTTGTTGATGAGTGATGGGCTGGGTTGGAGGGGGTTAACGGTCTAGAGTTCACATGCATATCAATGTAGGAGAGTGCCATTAAGAAATATTAGCATGTTTACAGCACTATGTATGAGGCTCATTTAATGAGACTTAGAGTCACACATGTTTTAATGAGGCTACACACACACACGCACGTACTCACACCTGTTTTCACAATTTTCAGTTTTTTTAACCACAATTCAGGTATTGTGTCAATTACACTGACATGTTTTAAAAGGTGGCCCCTATGAAGCTGGATTTAGGGCAAATATCAGTTGTATTTCTATACTTTTGAGAAACAACTGCTCTCTGAAGCCCAGGCAAAGGATGAGAATTATCAAAAACAACCTAAAAAACAAAAAGGTTTTAAAAATATAAGGGTTAAGCAGGGTTATATGTGCAGGGGGTTTAGTTCTGAGAATCTGTGGATGCAGAATTCTGCCAAATTTTCATCAGATTTAAATAAAAAACTACAAATTGAAATCTCCAACAGATCTCTAAAATCTAAAAGACATCTCCACACCAAGCTAAAAAAAAATATTGTCCGCTAATTTCTAAAGATTTTCATTCTGGATACCCGCTGAAAACTATAAAAAAAATAAAGCCTACAGTTTCAGTTTGGGTCAGGTCATAAGTAACGAATTAATGTTAACGTCACTGGAAGTACTCGTAGCTTTAATTTTACCAACAAAAAGTATAACCTTATAATTTCTAAAGGTACATGGTATCTTATTGTGAAGGTAACTAAAAAACCAAACAGGTCACCAAAAAGACACAAAGAGGGATTACCATTTTCTTTCTACACTGCACACATCACCAAAACATCACAATCCCAGATTGATTTCAAGATTTCCAATTAAACCTGGTCAATATGTGAAATTATACAAGGATCAACATACCACCACGTCTCCAAATACTGCATGCCTCCATCACTTCATCATTCAATCATCATTCAACATCAGTTTTTGAATTGAGTCCATTCACTCTCATTAATACCCTCACAATTATTGTCCAAATGCATCAGAAGCAACTTTAGTAGGCTACTATTTATTCTTGTGTGTCTCTTCTTGTCTTTAGCTTTGTGAATTAACCCTGCCGTGTGTCACGTCAATAATATGAAATACATAGAGCTGCACAGTGGCGTCAGGTAATTCCGACGGGGCCCAGGGCACGCTTCTATGATGGAACCAATGGTTGGGTTGAAGCGCAATCGGTCTTGACAGATTTTAAAGATATTTTTGGGGCATTTTATTTTCATAGGACAGATGAAGACATGAAAGTGGAGAGAGAGGGAGAATGACATCCAGCAAAGGGTCACAGGTCGCTGCGTCACCCAGTCTTGACAGATTTTGTGCCTAAACTAGCCATCGTACATACTCTATTGTCTCCTCACATGATCAAATACAGTAGAGCCTTGAACAACATCAACATGCAGGTTACCCAGCAATAATCATTGTATATCTGTACATGAAAAAAATACAAAATAAAACATTCATTCACACATTCCAGGGGTGCAAAATTGTCAAATTTCAGCAAAAAAGTGTGTTCAAAAAACCTCATTTTGTGTGATGTGTGTCAATGCGATGACTTCATTTATTTAAGTGCCCTGGACGGATGTCCCCCTTACATTTGTAGCATTAATTACAATAAGTTTAGGGTGATATTTGATGTCCTCATGCTAAAATTGACTGCAAGTCCACATTTTAAGATTATATTTAAAGTTTCAGTGTGTTACTTATGTATAATAATTAACGTCAGATGCATGAAATCCATTGCCAAATTAGTTGATACAAAGCTAATTAAGACTATCAGCTCCACAAAACTCGCTCTGTATTTCTCAGTATGGCTATGTTAAGAAAATGTTGGGCATGTAGAGCCAATGGCACAGTCCTTTACTTAATGTGAGTTCTTTAAATAATATTTAAGAATCGCTGAGCACTGAAGTCAGTCTCTGTGCAACACAGTGTTGGAGGGCCCACTGTGTCTATGGGCCCCCCCAATCCCACTGCACACACCCCAGTGCAACCACACTTTCTATATTTACGCCCCTGGAGCTGCATACTGAAATGAAACAAAATAGGCAATAATTAAGTCACCATCAATCCACTGTGTGATTCTACAACAAGTTGCCACACAGGCAAACACACGCACACACACACAAAGAGACACCGAAACAAATACAGAGCGTCATTTTGAACTACACACTATTCTACGATGGCATTTCAGCCCATTTAAATGCTGAATGTCAAAACCAGAGGCCTTCCTTTTAAATTGAATTTTCAGGGGAGGTTTTCATTAAATGCAATCCAACAAAGTCTTCTGTCTGTTTTATATTGTCAAAATTACAACAGTCGTTTTTTTTCTAAGATGCTGATACTGCAGCTTGGGGACCTTATGCATGTCGCTTTCCATCAAAGGCTGATTCTTCTCTGTGCTTTACACATTAACTTCTCCCCTTCGTCATCTTTATAGTAGCCTGCAATTAAAATGCAACCTGAGAGTTAAAAACAAGGCTGCTCCTCGGCTTTGATTTGCAGTTAGTGTGTTGTTAGCACATGACATGTCACATGATGGATCTCTGGCGCTCGCAAGCCATCAACACCTTTCCTCTTGGCCACAGGGTGCAGTGTGTCTCAGTGTGCACGTTGTATATGGGGGAAAGATGGGTTTTTAGTGTCAAGGCACTGGATTTGTATGTCTGCGACAGTGTGTGTGTGTGTGTGTGTGTGTGTGTGTGTTTGTTTCAAGCAGGGCGGTAAATACACAGATGGCATTGAATTATGTCAGGAAGGAGAACGCCATTTTTAATCATGTAATTAGTTCTAAAGACTGGCAAGAAAGAGAAGAAATGTCTTTTATGTCGTGCAGACAATTTCAAAATGGTACTAGTGATGTGATGTGTGTGTGTGTGTGTGTGTGTGTGTGTGCTATCTTTCCGTATATGAAAGAGCCCACGAGACATACAGTATCACCCAGGCTACAGGTAGAGGACGTAGACCAACAAGGCCCTGTCTAACTACGCAACCAGAGAGTGCTGTTATGGCAACCGAGCCTTAAGGTAAGACATCAGACATGCAAACAACACACTCACACGCAAGAAGAGATAAAAGAGCTCAAGACATATTAAGAAGGGTTGAATGAAAATGTGCTTTCACTCTCTTTTTTTATGCATTCTGCAATAATAATATACCTTGACACACTGTTCTGGGTGAATAGTTCCGCTCTGATTGGCTGCAGGGTGTCCATAAATGTTATATTATATAAGTGTCATAGGACTCCTACTAAAAGAGTTCCGTTTACCGTTCTAAATAAATGCGCTACATTAAAAGAAAATATAAATGTGAATCTGTTATTACCGACACTGTGTGGCGCTTCAGTGCCTCCTCCTCTGAACACCACAGGATGGCGCTAACACCAGCTGCAAGAAGGAGGTTACACTGCCCCTCTGAACAGGGAACAACGTTATCTCACATCCCAATCACTGTTCGGGTCGCTACTTCAGCTGGGGCCGACAATAACATTGCACATCGCGGATAAAATTGTTGTAAAAAGTCGTTATATTGACAATAACACGGCTGGATATTTAGCTTGTCTGGCTGTTAAACATACTGTCCAATCATATTTACTGATTGCCAATTGAACAGATTTTTGTTGGAGTTTGGCTATTGCTAGCATAGCATAGCGTTAGCTTCTACGGTTCTACAAGCTGAGCGGCCTTATTTCGGTGCCTGACTTACACTGCACTCAACAGCAGGTGACGTTAGCCTACCTTCAGCTAGCATCTGGATTCAACACAGCGAACGCTAAACAAGTTCTAGTTGTTTCATTATTATTAAACCTTTAATTTTGACCATATGTCCTTAGCAACAAACAAGCCGTTCTTTAATGTCAACGACTGTTGTTCAGTGCCCTTCTTTTTTTTTTTACTTTATCGAAAAGTATCGGTTCTGGCACCGTTTAGGGACCAGCACCGCTTTAAAAATATCACTTAAAGCAGCGGTATCAAAAAAAAAGAAAAAAAGGATACCCGACGCAGTTTGCCCCTGCCGTGATTGGTGCATCTGAACAGGGAGCAGTGGATTTTTTTCAAATCACACTACAGGTGGTGACCGAGGAGCCAGATTTCTTTTTTTTAAATGACCTGCTTCGTGTAGTTCTACTGGAACACAGGGTCAGTTTCACCAAATATGACAGAACATTAGTTTTATAAGTCTTACCTACTGCATCTTTAATGGATAGGAACAACATAGTTTTTCAGAATGAGACCAGTGCCTGTGACGTCCTGCGGGGGGGCAACAGGAGCTATTTACAATCGAGTCGTCTCATTATTCTGAAAAGCTAGCCTGCTCAAACCATGTGTCATGAGGCACATTCACGGAAGTAACTCCCTTATCAGTATGTTCAGAAACTGTCAGTGAGTGAAATAAGCTTCACGTTTACTGATGTTTTAAACATTATCATATATTAGTGGGAAATGTTACAACTTAAACATGTGGCCAACTTTGAGCAGTAAGTTTGAACATCCAACATGAAAAGCTTTTTTTGGTTTTCTTAACAATATTTTTTACCAAAATAAAACTGCCCAGACACTGACTTGCGACAAGTTAATATAAAAAAAAAGACAAATAAAGCCAGCTCTACAGATGGTATAAACATATATTTTTGTTTTTGGAAAAGACACATTGTACTATATTTATTACCTAAAGGATATTACTGTAAGCATACCCATTTAAAAATGTGCATGTAAGCCTGGACTTTATTACTCGCACGACTAACTGTAGGTAGGCTATGTTAAACCTCTAATGATGATAGACAGATGGTGATTACATGTTCAGGAAAAGCTGACATCATGTTGTTCACATTGTGTGTGTGTGTGTGTGTGTGTGTGTGTGTGTGTGTGTGTGTGTGTGTGTGTGTGTGTGTGTGTGTGTGTGTGTGTGTGTGTGTGTGTGTGTGTGTGTGACCAAGTCAGCCCCTTAGATCAAACCATTTCACCATTTCACCGCTGCACTATATCATGTAATGAAGATTCCTTTGTATCGTTGGACACACACACACACACACACACACACACACACACACACACACACACAGACACACACACACACACACACCTAGACACAGGATACATACAGTAAATGTGATGTTGGAGACACATAGCTGTGATTTGTGACAGCTGTGTTGAGGACACCATGGGGCAGCTGCACACATACCCATATGCACAAACACGTACACACACATCCCCCCAATGTAAAACAGACTTTCTCTACGTCTGGCACGCCTCGACACAGGCCACAATTGATTAGTGTGATTTACAACGTAACTCACACACACAAACACACACAGATGCAGGCACTCTGTGTACAGTATGTGTGTGTATGTGCTGGTATGGATTTGTTTCAGGCCTGTGGAATCCATAAACATTGAGTCTTGTCAGGACTATATGTGTAACGTTGTTTCCGCTTTGACAGGAAGTGACAAACTTTTCTTTCTTTTGCTCTCTCTCACAACCACACACACACACACACATGCAAGCACACACACACAGTCAATTTTTTGAAAAGCACATTGAACCCTTGTGCGTGTTTTTAATTAAATCCTTCAGCCAGACTTTAACAAAAGAACCCCCATCTCGTGGTGTTTAACTAAAAATACCTCAATGTACGAAAGTAAAGGAGCTTTTTTCCGGGCTTGATCACATTATCTGTGTGAGAGAGAGAAAAACAAATCACACAACCACACAAAGCTACATTTGGAGCCCATCACCCTGGGCACTGGGAACAAAACAATGGGTCACATTTATCTAGCGAGATGCTGACAAATTTGACCAGACAGCTTTTTATCATGCACAAGCACCCAAAGGAGACCACTTTGGGTCTTTGAATGAGGTCAAATTGAAGTGATGTCAAAAAACTACATCATTTCTTTGTATTTTAGCATTAGATCATCACATTATTATTACATGTAGCTGAGGCTTTTTACCCAACGCGTCAGAGATCGCACGACTCTGGAGCAACTATGGGTTAGGTGCCTTGCTCAGGGACACTTTGGTTGATGTCTCGCAGTGGGAATTTGGAGCCAGACCTCCCACACCAAAAGCATGTGTCCCATTCAAACCCTTAACCCTCATGTCCTCGGGTCAAATTAGACCCGTTTTAAAAAAAACTGAAAATACAGTCAAAATAAGCGCCAAAAAAATTCAAAAACGACAAAATGTTGGGAAAAAAGCAACAAAAACAATGAAAAATAACCTGTCAAAAACACTAGGAGAAAATATCAAAAAATTCTGAAAAAGCGACCAAAACATTAAGAAAGACGCCCAAAACATTGAAAAAATGGCAAAATATTTTCAATGTTCAGATAGAGCGATATCAACTGAGAAATAAGTGTCTAAGATGATGAAAAAAAATGCACAAATCTTGGAGTAAAGCAGCTAAAACATTGAGAGAGGGACAACACAAGTGTTTTCATGGTTGACGGTAGGACAACACAAGAGGTAACCTAGTCTATTGAAAAAAAAGAAACATGGATTTGACATAGCTTCTATCTTTCAAAGATGCCTGTGAGTATTTTTTTATGTTATGCTTTGTGCACGACTACACAAAACGATCTCATTGGCAATGCTCATTAATTTTGATCTTCAAATATTTACATCAAGTTACCAACTTTAAGTTAAAGCCTCGAGATGCTCCGTGATTTCAATAACATTTCACACTGAGTTTAACTTTTGAGTCCAGCAATTATTTTTTTCCTTCAAATTATGGATATCTCATTTCACTTTCATTCCAGAGTGACGCAGCTTCAGCTTCCCATAATAAAAGTCAGAGCGGACGAATCCATCAGTCTTAATTCCGGGAATTCTTGGCCGAGTTATGTAATGGTTGCTTTGGCTTAAGCCATGTGGTGACGATTCATACAGGACAGCCGGCGATATGATAACATATGACATATGACGGGACTTATTTAACTTATTGTCTGTGAAATCATGACTGATGCGATTTCAGCAAGGCTCAACAATGACTAGATCCCTCAGCAGCTTGGTCTTAGTACACCCAGATAATATTTCATTCAGGGACGGACCTCTCTAGAGGCAGATTTTTCATTGATCAGAAGAGAATTGTAAAAATAAAACATCACTATGAGTGTAATATCTATTCCCAGGCCTTGATATGAAGTGCTCCAGAGTAGATTGTACTCATACAGTATAGTAGAAGTAGTAGCTGTGTACGGGAAGGCGTTTAACACCCAAGCTTATAATGGTCAATGAATCGATAGCTTCATGTTAACCAATCAAGTGTCTATTGATTGGGTTATAAGTGCTAATGAAAGGCAAACACACACATGCACACACCCCTCCTTTCTCTTTACGTTTCCCCAACTGTGGATTGCTCGTGATTCTGCATGCCAATTGGTCTTTAAATAGCCTGTGTTCTTTCACTTAGTTCAATCAAAACAGACTTTCATTTATGTCTCTGGCTTGTATGATGTTAACAAGGCAGAATGTGTGTATGTGTGTGTGTGTGTGTGTGTGTGTGAGTGTGTGTGAGAGAGAGTTCAGTGAGACTGGATATAACCTGGAGCAAGGCTCCAGGCTAAATAAATGGAAGAGTGGCAGAAATGGTAGAAAGCAAACTGTTAAATGCTGACTGATGCTATGTCTCCTGCTTCCATCTCTGCTGCTCTCTGTCTCCAACCTGTCTCCCTTCCCCTGTGTATTTTTTATTTTAAATCTCTCTCTCTCTCTCTCTCTCTCTCTCTCGCTCTCTCTTTCCTTCCTAAGTAGATGGGTAAGCATCTGCCAATCTTTTGAGTCTCATCCGTCCCCATGTCTATACCTCTCTACAGTGCACTTCTTGTTTTTGGATAAGGAAATATATGAAACAAGGTGTGCAGACCATTCTATATAGCATTAAAAAATACTAACAATGGATGTAGTTACCAGTAAATAAGACACAGTAAAGATAAGACAATAGCCTACTGCTCATTCTAATTTAAGTGTCCCGTCTTTACAGTAAGAAAAGGTGAATTACAGCTCTGCTATTATGCTTCATTCATTTAGTTTTTCACACACCTCCCTGTCAAGTTCCTATAAGTGGCCCTTGAACCACAGAAAGAATTTCTCAGTCTTTTAACATGACATTTCATGACAGCTCATGTCTTGGCCATGATGTTGCCGCCCCATTGCTAAAAACGTCGGGAGACACTTTCTACTTTTCAATCTTAAAGGTGCTGTAGGTAGGATTGTGAAGATGTACAGGATTTATAACATTTATAACATCCACAACTTCTCAGTCCCTCCCTTCCTTTCTGCTAAAGCCCAAACGGTCTCCCCACGAGGGAGAATGAATGCGTATGCGTGAGCAGTGATTGACACACATTTAGA
>NW_022605579.1:165757-175216 GCF_008692095.1 Etheostoma spectabile | reverse complement strand
CCAGCCCTGATTGGAGGATCTGAACAGGGAGCGGTGCAAATCGCACTACAGGCTGTATGGGATTTTATTTTTTAATTACATGCTTATGTAGTTCTACTCGAATATAAGGTCAGTTTCAGCAAAAATAAAATAAAAAGTTAGATGTAGAAGGCTTACATACTGTATCTTTAAGGGCTACAATTATTTTAAGATAAGACAAGGTAACATTAACCAGTACAACAGCCATACAATGAATGACACTGGACTTAAGAATCATCGTTTTTAGGTGAATCATACTCTTAATTTATTTTTCAATTCCTTTTTTTTCAATAAACACTCACAAATCAAGGATCAAGTCTGAAATTTGAGTTATTCATATATTGGCCATTCTGCAAGTATTCCATACAGTAACGTAATCTCCTATTTCATGCAAACGTCTTTTAATTCTGAATAAAATCCTGCCAGCCCAGCAAGATTTCAAACATCCTAAAATGTGCTTTCTGTAAGTTTGTGTGTGTGTGTGTGTGTGTGTGTCTGCTTCTGTCCCTCTGTGTATTTCTCTTCTGTTATGTCTCAAAGCCTGGCTTGTTAGGTGCACAGAACGTTTGGTTCCACCGGTGTGCTAGCTCTGTATAAACTCCAGATAATAAATGGTGGTGAGAAAATGAGGGACGTCAAAACACACGGGGACTCGGCTCGGGAGATCAAAGATGTGACATCGAGGAGAAGAATAGAGATCCTGTCTGATACTTCATCGCTGATGGAAATGCACGTATGAAGGCTGAGATGAGCTTGTGCACGCATGAACACACACATGCACACACACACTCACTCATGCACACCTGAAACATGTACAGACAGATTAATGATCTAAGAATGATTCGCATTGTAAAATATTTGCATAGACAGTATAATGTTTAATGGATTCATATAGAACTTTTCCAGATAAGATAAGTGACGGGAAGCAAAGGCAAAAAAATAGGGTGAAGGGTCTATCTTCTAAATAAAATATAGATTGCGCGGCATGTTGTGTAACCACATCAGAAGGAAAAAGTATTTCTAGATGAAGTGAGGGTGTGACGTGGTGATTTTCCTTTAAATGGGGACAGAGTGCACACTTTTGGACCAACACAAGCACAGTTTTGGACTTATTAACACAAAGGGTGCAGGGAGCAGTTAGGGAGAGAAGTTTTAAAAAGTAAAGTTGAGAGAGAAGTTGAAACCGTGCCCACTTTCTCACCTCCGGCCCACACATTGCCCGAGAGGCGTGTGGGAGATGGGGGGTGTTTCGACGCTGTTTGACAAAGACTTCAGTTTAAGAAGACTCACTGTCTCAGTATGACATCTAGTCTCACATTTCCAGACCTTCCTACCCGGCGCTGCGGATGAGGGTCTGGCTAGTCCACATTGCCATCCAGGGTGGGAGTAACACGTGCTGGTTTATTGGCATTTCTTGTGTTTAAAAATTGAAAATCAACGCTTTTGTTGACACTTTTTACTGATGTTTTTAACTTTTTCTGTTTTTGTCCCTTTTTTTAAAACACTTTTGACGCTTTTTTTCAGTGTTTGCTACTTTTTTTTTGACGTTTTCAACACTACTAACACTAACTTATTAGACTTAGAGTTAGACTTAGCTTTATTAATCCCTTTGGGATGACTTCTGCAAGGAACTTAAAGTTACCAGCAGCCAATACAGCATGAGAAGGAGAAAAGAAGAACTTTAAGAACTCTAACTTTAGTTTTACAGTTATTTTTGGAATTTATGGTCAATAAACCTCATTTATAGGAAATTATACCTACTTTTTGAGTAAGAAAAGCAGAAATTAAGAATTATTTAGACTACAATTAAAGGAATTGATGTTGATGGATAATCACAGACTGGAATATGTCAACTTTTACTCAGTACTATTTTGAAATCGCTTCAATTGTTTTTCCCAATGCTATGAAATTGAATAAGACGCCCCAAAATTAATGAAAGTAGAGATGTATACTTGCCAATGAGCGTTGTGTGGGATCAATCATGTTATTTTGGTTAGTTAAAAAGAACATTAATATAGGAAAACAGGTCAATTTGACCCGAGGACAACATGAGGGTTAAGACAATCACAATTGTTTTGGTGCCTCTGCAAAATAGCCTCTGGAAGGAAGTTGTTTTGGTGGAACATGTGTACGATCAAAAGTAGCTTTAGTCATGCAACACACAACTCTCAAAAAGCTGTCTGGATTTACCCTGCAGAGATCTGAGGACCAGGTAACCATAGTCCTCAGAAATCCCCCGGAGGTTAGAACGCCAACACAAAGAAAACGGAAGGTGACGGACATCTAGCCAAAAATGCTGGACATCCGGTGGAATTTCCAGCGGCACCTCAATATCCGGGAGGTGAAACGTCGTTGATAAAGACTATCTGACATCAAACCTCTGTCCTGCATTCTCTCTCTCTCTCTTTTCTTCTCCCTTGCGGTAAAACTGTGCACAAAAACAATTTTGGAAACATTGGCAGAGCAGGTGATTAGCACTCGGTCTGGTCTCTGCGTCCAAGTGTGAGTGCAACTGGAGGTGACGATGAATCTGGTTTTTAAGGGCTCTTTCATTCTCTCTGCCGGGCCTTTTTAGACATTCCTTTCACTCCTTTTTCCAACCCATCTCCTCCTAATTAAATGGACTAGTGCCACTGACTAACAGGAGAGCCTGTTTTACCAGCACTCAGTCATTCCACTCCTCCACGAGTGTTTGAGGGAGGGAGGGCAGGGGAGGAGTCCAAAGCCATACGGTAAGGTTCTGGAGCCATAGCGTAACTATTAAGCCTAGTTCAGACCAGCGATTGGCTGGCTGGTTTGAGAACGAAAGGGACGTCAGCTGTTTTAACAGCAAAGTCATATATTTCAGATGAAATATCCAGCTACGAGGCCGCCTCTAGCTTACCCAGTAAGAGCGTTAGCCCAATGGTGGCTAAGTCCTGCAACGGCCCGGGTCCGAATATGGCCGACGGCCCTTTGCTGCGTGTCATCCCCCCATCTCTCTCCCCTGTCATGTCTATCCATTGTCACTAAAAATAAAGGGGAAAGCCCCAAAAAATAATCTTAAAAAAAAGAAAACAGCTACAAAAAGCCTGAAAGTTGGAAGTACACGTGTTGCGTTGTAGAAAGGCTGGTTTTCAAATTTGACCTTATATCAATGCTGATCTGGGGTGTGGACTAGGCTTTAGAAGCAAGGTAGAATCTGAAAGAGAGTGGAGCCATTTAACTGTGATAATAAAAAGAAGCAGCGACAAACGGTCCTCTTCCTATCTCACCTTTTCTGTTTTCCCCTTCTCCCTCCTCCCCTCCCCTCCCGGGCAAGCCCAGGACCAAGTACCAGCAAGGGTCATATCTTTTTAATTATCTTTCCCGCCTTTGATTAATTATTCGGCATGACAACGGCTCGCTCGTAATGCTTTTCACCTGCCGCCGCTGACTGACGGCCCCTCTGTTGAACTCAAAAGCAAACAGCTGCTGCCATGATCGCCTAGCAACCGGCCGGTGATGGATGAGTACCAGAGATGGATGGCCACAATAAATCACCACGTCTGCCTTGGCTCTATAGAAACCTGGGAATAGTGAGAGGGGAGGGCAGGAGGGAACATACAAAATAAAAAAAAATAAAAAAAATAAAAAATGTCGGCTACGGGGAAGTGGAAGGAGTTTTGCGAAGGAGCCATGGAGTGTGTTGTTGATCCCTCTTCCTTCCCTTTTTTTTCTTAACTCTTACATCTCCTCTTGTTTTTACAAGGATTCATGGACCAACAGTCACAAAAACAAAACCTCTGGAAATAAAAAACTGAAATCTTAGACTAGACTGCACCTTGATCTCTTCATGCTGGTGACAATGGTGTCCAAACACGACCTACTGTATGTCTATGCATATGTGCTATATTTAAGTTTCCCAGCGATGCGTACAAAAAGGCAAATGCCACAAATTGTATTTTACATTAGGAATTCTAATTTTGTCTTGCTACATATCGCCGATGCTGGGTGTAAACCTTGTATGTCCCAAACTATTGATTTCAGGATATGAAAAAAAGTGTTCATTTTCACACATTTTATTGACTTTTTTTTTTTTTTTACCTCCAACAAAATTGCCTTGTCACCGTTTAAATATGTGTAAAACCCAAAGACAGACGTAAAGGGTCAGCAACAGCACTGATTTATGAAAGAAAAATTTAAATTATGAAATATGGAGATGCAAGGATTCTGCCCGACAGCAACGATATTCAATCTAGGCAGGAAATGTAGAGTATCATATCATTCCATGTTTTTACCACTTTTGCCCACCAATAATCATAGGCCACCCTATTCACTGACCGTCCATGTCATGAATATTGTAACACACAAATAAAAGTAATTAACTGCATTCACTGTACATGCAACGCTGACACAGTGTATCTGTTTAAACTGTCTTCCAAGTCTTGTCACGGATGACAACGACATGGGATCTGCTGTTTACAATGATGTGTGTACAGTGAGGCCTTTGTAATTTTTTTCTTCAGCTTAATTATCTGCTAGTGTTAGCATGCTTGCTACATGCCTCATGTGCACTGGTGGGCAAATGGTTATTAGGCATAGTGGTTGTTTAGGGTAAGGGTGGCATTACCAGAGGTTCAAATGATTGCAGCCAATAATCCACACAATGACAATGTTTATCAGTCAACTACTATGTTATTTCTTTCAGTTTAAGACATTTATAGACATGTCCAACCTTACTCAAGTGACTTCCCTATTTTGGCTGTATGAATTGCCATTAGAAAATACGACTCCGTTGATGATCGCGATTGACCGCTATCACTCTCCAATGTGAGTCGGGCGCAGATTTGAGTCGCGCATGCTGAGATTTAAATGGTTTATGGCATAGCATGCCATACTGTATTTTGTAAAATCCATGAAATAATGAACTTTTCTCATTAAGACTAATAACAGAAAATGGAAATCATTTCATTTAGCGGTTTTGAAATGTTGCATCTATTGTTATGGTTTTGGTATTTTGTTCTGTATTTTGTCCTGTGGTTTCTTCTGCTTTTGGTTTTTTATTATCTTGTTCTTGTGATTGTGTTATTTTCGGGTTTTGTCTTGTACTGAATATGTTCTGTTTCCTGTTTTATTGTGATAGTCTGGTTTTCTTGTTTAGTTCTACTTCCTGTGTTTTCCCGCTCTTGTGATTACCCCATGTTTTCCACCTGTTTCCCAGCCCTTGTGTCAGCTGTCTCTCGTTACCTCGTTACCTTCTGGATTTAATCCTTTGTCAGATTTGTCAGTGTGTGTTTTGTCTCCTGTGCTTTTTGGTTTTTTGACTTGAATTTTATTTTCGGTTCCTGCTTGTTTGTATTTGATTTGGTTTATTTTATTTTCACTACAAAAACATTAAGACAGTATTATATATTACACAAAAAAAGATGTGATGGATGATTGACGAAAAACCCTCCAAGGGGCTTAATAAGTGGCAAACTCCATAGAAACAATAACATTTAACCATTTAAAAACAATTTATGTTATTATGTAAAATAATAAAAAAATAAAAAAACTTGTTTCCAGGACTCCTTTTGTTTTGTGCATTTTTGGGGGGTTTACTAACTCATCAAAACTACCCTCAGTTTCTGCCTCTGAATTTGGGGGTCCACCATTCTCCAGCTGTCCTTCATGTCTGAAGGACAGCTAACGTTCACTCAAAATGCCATTTCAGTGACAGCCTTTGTTGTGTTTGATTGCTAGCAGTAGCTAAGCTAGCAGTCATTTCTAAAAAACGTTGTAGCTATCTATGGCTTTTTGATTGCTAACGTTAGCTCAAAACACCATTCAACTGACAGCATTTGTTGGGTTTGATGCTAACTTGTAACCAGCAGTGAACCAACTTGGTTAAGTAGGTCCATTTTTATTGCATTGGCATTACAGAAGTCTCTCGTTAGCATCTTGTATGCTACTTGTTGCAAAGTGACGCACGCGCGACTCAGATCTGCACTTGACTTCCATCGGGGAGTGACAACCGCAATCGGAGAAATGCAGAAACGACAAATTGAACACACAATCCAGTCCGTATTAACATACTGTATTTCCAAACGAACACACAGTGACTTGCAGTGAGTTCAAGAGGACATTCCTGTCATCGTAAACCTGCCAAGATTTAAAAGATGTGTTTTTAGACAACTTCAACGCCTCACATACCTTTAGACTAACAATTAAAGGAATGCAAGAAGGTTTCCAGGAACAGCACTGCGCTGTGAGGGGATTTTGACGTATTTGTCATTGTCTGCATTTCTGGTCATGTTTGTGTTATCAGAATTTGACTCATTAAGCCCAGTTTTATCGGGATGCCAGCTGGCCCAATCAGGGCAGGACTCTAATGTCCATGCTCTTTGGGCCCAAAACTGCCCTAGCCTGAGGAAGGCTGAAAACCTTTTTTTTTTGCAATAATCAGACACCATCTTGGAACATGGAATCCAGTTCTATTCAAAACGTTAACCACCAATTTGGCATTGCACTCCTAAAACATAAGTCGTGTTTTTGAACCCATTTTGGTGCACATTTTTAAGTTTTACCTTAAAAAAGCTCTATGGAACCTTTGAAATTGGATAAAACTCAATCAATCTCAAAAATAGTTTTACTTTTGCTTGAGGTGGTTTTTATCCTCGGTGCGGAAAAAGAGCTCACACAGATGGAAAAGCCATTGCCGAATAAGTTCTGACATACCGAACATTTAGAGTGATCAGCTGTCGACATTTTCTAGGATATTCCCATAAAGCGTCTTAGTCTCTGGACAGCATGATACATGGCCAATTAAAACAAATGATATTCTAAATTACCGGTGGATTAAAGACATGCATTTCCTAGAGTGCCAACTTCTGACCGAATTACACTGCAGCCCAGTTTGTTGTGCATTGTCCTAAATAAATAAATCTTAAATCTCGATTTCCTTGGATGAGGAAAAAAGATCCCATCAAGTTCAACCTTTGACCTTTCAGGACTCTTCTTCTCATTACTCATAGTTCAAACTTGGATCCTTCTCTTGGGTTCTATTTTTTGCACAATTTCGTTCTCCACACTTCACTGTTTTTCTTACTCCCTCCCTTTGTTGAGACAACAGCTGCCCCCTCCCCCTCCTTTACCTGCCGTGTCCTCACACACACACACACACACATACACACACACACACACACAGTCGTAGCTGTAGCTCAGGTTACAGCTCTGTAGCGATCCAGTCTAAATAATATAGCAGTGATGAATGGCAGGGCCAGATTCATATCCATCAACAGGCTCTTTTTTTAAGGAGCATCCATCTTCTATAAGGCCTCCCTTTGAATCAGGGAAAAGAGCAAGAGAGACTGCACTGCCCCGAACCCATGGGAGAGACTTGTGCACGGTTGTGAGTTTGTGTGTGTGTGTGTGTGTGTGTGTGTGTTAGATAGGACATTGTGACTGATACACGCCTGCAAGCAAGCCCCGAGACACATGAGCACGGGAGAGAGACATACACACAGTGTTATTGACACACAAACACCAATGCGTGCCTGTACATGCATCAAGGAGATTAATGGACCTATGATTTACAATCTATACTTATTTAGGATGTGAAATGTGAGTAATTGTGTGTAAAATACTATTTAAAGTTGCTATATCAATATCACACGGAGACACTGTTTTTTCTCCCGATCACCCACAGCTATGGAATGTAACCGAACCAAAACATTAGGGAAACTAGTCCAGCCACTTTTTTCCTCTACTCCCCTAACTTCTCTTTTTCTCTCTCTCTCACACACACACACACACACACACAACACACACACACTCATTCAACACCAATAATCCCTGTTTTTCTGTCTGTTTCTCCCTCTCCCTCTTCAGCCCCCCTCCCCTTCCTCCTTCCCTGGAGGGGTAGAACTCAAAGGCAGGAGGAAGGACTTTAGCACACATGTGTGGTTGTAAACACACACAACTGCCCACGCACACACACACACACACACACACACACACACACACAACACACACACACACACACTCACATACGTCTCCCACACACATGTGAGGCCCTGGCAAGGCCTTGTTTGATAAATGACACACGTCATTGTGTCAAGAGAAAAGGGTGGGTCTGTGATGTATGGTGTGGACAATGAGAGGGGGAAATTGACTGTTTGGCAGTGAGACGGCGCTCGTCTACACGCCACTCTCCTACACGCCACTCTCCTACACGCCGCTCTCCTACACACCGCTCTCCCCACCCCCCCTTGTTTCTGGAAACATCCGAAAGCACGCAGTAAACATACATGCATTCACATAAACACGCAAATACACACACAGAGGCTTATATGCAAGCGTACGCTCAAACCTGCAGCAGACATTCTGTTAGGGTAAGTCCGAAAAGGACTTTCAGTTCCTTCTCTTTTCTGGTCTCTCTCTCTCTCTCTCTCTCTCTCCTCTCTCTCTCTCTCCTCTCTCCTCTCTCTCTCCTTTCACGTGCCACTCCTTTCTTTTTTTCTTTTCTTTTTCAAGCCCTTCACGTTCCCCAGCTGAGTTACGGAGATGAGGGTTCATCGAGGAAACGGAGAAGAAAAGGGGAAAGAAGCGACTGCTGGATCTGGATCTGGCTGGAGGCGCGCAAACGGGGTGGGGGGGGGGGTTGGAATGGGGGGGTGGGGGGGGGGTGTCCAAGCAACGTATTCAATCACGGTCCCGTTTGCAACAAGATCCTAGCTTTCAAATAAAACGGCCAAACCTAGATAAATAGCCTTAACATGGGGCTGTAACCTGAGCACCTCCGCCCCACCACCCTGAACTTCTCATAAAGTGGAAAAACAGAGAGGCTTCTGCTTTGTCTCCCCCCCCCCCACCCCCCACCTCCCCACCTCCTTTTTTTTTTACCCTCATCGACTATCTCTCTCCTGCCTCCTGCCTACTTTCTCTCTTTGTCGCAAACAGGCGAGGTGGCTGACATCTGCAGAGTGCATTTAAAGGGAAAAAAATGTGACAGAGGAGTGTGATGCACTCTTTTGCACGCATGCACACACACATACACACACACACACATGCATACACACACGGGCGGCCCCCCTTGCTCGGTTTCATTAGCTCACTGGCAGGGTGGCACTTCTCAAGCTCATTACTGAGGAAGGATTTATGGCGCGGCAGCCAGTGGCGGAGAAAAGGCATCTGTCAATAATTGCAGGGAGCAGCAACTCCCATCTCCACAAGCTTTGAAATCTCATTAGGTATGCAGTTATCAGGCATAAAGATCAAAAACATTACTCAGCTCCGACAGAAACCGACCAAGAAACATTAATTAGCAACAGGCCCCTCGCAGTATAAAATAAAACAGCCTTCCTCCTCACTCCTCTCATCTCTCTCTCACACTTTTTTCACTCCCTTTTCAGCATGATTGTCTCTCACCTGCCTGTGCTCTACCCTTTTGATATTTAGGAAACGCACCCCAACACAGAAAACCGGAAAACACACACCTCT
>NW_022605579.1:162953-165687 GCF_008692095.1 Etheostoma spectabile | reverse complement strand
GATTGTGTGGTCTCTCTCTGTCTCTCTCTCTCTCTCTCTATCTCTCTCTCTCTTCTCTCTCTCTCTCCACACGCGCTGAGGTGAGTTTACACACGTTTCCTACCACACCCTTGTAATAACAGGCCATTTGAAACGATGCATTCCCTGGTTAAACCTTCAGATTACACACACACACAGACACACACACACACACACACGTTAAACAGCAATTATTTTGATAATCGATAACCTCTTTGAGTCATTTTTTTATGATTCCAGCTTCTTAAATGTGAATATGTTCTTCCCTCTGGTAAACTGAATATCTTTGAGTTGTTGAAAAAAATTTGAGGAAGGTTTAGAAAACTCCGATTGACATTTTTCACCATTTTCCAACATTGTACAGACCAAACTAATCGATTAGCCCTACTGATCGGAACATGGTTTAAAATTAGTTTATTATAAGGATAAACCCCTTGAGATGTATCATCTCGTTTTCAAGGACCAATAGGGGGGCCAAATGCATGTTGAACTGTCTTTTGGCAGTGAATGAGCGGTGACCATTCAACCATTGTGTGTGTGTGTGTGTGTGTGTGTGTGTGTGTGTGTGTGTGAGTGAGTGAGGAAAGAAGAGGAAGGCGCTGTCAGCCTGAGAAGGATGTCAGCTTGGGCTGGCCCTGATTACCAGGGTCTCAGACGGGTCCTCACTGGTTCCCTGCCTTTCATCTCAGCCACCGTCATACACACGTGCACACACACACACACACACACACACACACACTCACACACAAGACTGACGGCTGCCAGTCTCGACTAGGTTCGGCCAAAGTCTCCGTGGAAAGGGAAGCAAGGGCTCTGATTGTGTGAGCGTGCCACACGACACACACATACACATGCTTTGCAACATAAAGGCAACCCCACTGAGGGTAAGAAACACCCAGACCTGGAGCCGAGCCAGATGACACTCAAAAGATGCGCGCGCACACACACACACACACACACACACACACACACACACACACACACACACACACACTAGCCCCTGTCTCCTGAACATGACAGGAAGTATTACAGCCTGTACATGCTATGAAGAAATACAGCTAACCATAAACAGGAGCCAGTTGAACACTTTGACTGCTTTGCTGACTACTAACAAGTTTTAAAATGATTGAAACCAAAGAGCCACTTGAAGATATTCTGAATCCAGATCCAGGATTTGATGACGAGCGGGACTTTAGGACATACTTCTGAGTTTGCGAGCAGAACACAGACCACTCCAGTAAAACAAGTGTTGGTAGAACAGCAGGTCTGGAGCTTACCATGGGGTCGCAGTAAATACACATATCTGCTTTGTGTCAGCACAGGAAGTGTGTGTGTGCGTCTGTGTGTGTGTGTGTGTGTGTGTGCCGAGATCACTCCATTTCCTGTTGTAGCCGTATTTCCCAGGGTACCACTGTGTGGGCCCGTCGGCCAATCAGACCTCACAGCGAGGGGCTGCCGGTTGGATTACGACCAATAACCTTTGATCTCTATTATTATAGGTATGTCTAAAGTTTATTGCACGGTTAAACAAGTAAAACAAATGGGAAGAAACACAGACGCTGCATACTATTCTGACATAAAATACAAAAAAACTAAACAAATGTGATCAGTGTGATTAGACATCTTGACTCTAATCCTATATTTTAACAGCCTATAGATTTAAAATTTCTATTAGATGTCCTGGACATTTGCATATTTCCACTCAAGCAGTTCTAAATCTCAAATGTATAGTTTTCCTCACAACTGTCACTTGTGTATATTTTTCATTTTTATATAGTAAAAAAATTGGACGGCCCAGCTCCACACCAGATAAATATACTCTATATGTTAGCAATATTTCACACATTTCTTTTTAAATGTGTATCCTTTATATTTCTTTTATTGGACCCAACAATACACCCCCATGGATTTCAGTGCAGTGTATGAGTGTGTAACATACTATACATATATAATTGTCAGCTATTTTAAGATATGTACTACATTAATTCATTATAATATATGAACATGTCTCAAAGAGACATCCAGTAAGCATTTCTACTACATCTTTTTTTTCTCTTCTTCTTCTTGTTATTGGAAAAGTCCTAGAATGGATTTATCATTGTGCAGCCATTTTTAAACAAATGTTCAGATGCATCTGATGTTCATTTGGCACAGGCTACATAACGTAATACCAAAAATAAATAAAAAAATAAAAGAAATAGATACAGATGCCAATTCCTTGGCATATGTCTATGTATGTACTAGGGCTAGGAAATATATGGATATAATATCGACATGGCTATGTGAGGTTAGATATCGTCTTAAATTTTGAATATCATAATATGACATGGTGTCTTTTCCTGGTTTTAAAGGCTACATTAAAGTAAAGTGATGGCATTTTCTGACACTTAGTCATTATATCCATGTTGTTGCTGATTATCTATCAAGACATTGCCAATATTGCCGCAGTATCGACTTGGATGTATTTCATCCAAAATATTATATTTGATTTTCTCCATATGGCCCAGGTCTAGTGTGTACTGTACTGTCTGTGTCCTGTGCTCTGCAACCTCTCTTGCACTCTTTGCACACAACCCATTGCCCTCTCCTCGCACAAAATAATCTTTTTGGGGGAAGACAAAAGGGAGAACAGGGAGGAGATAGAGAGACAAGAGAGGGCGAAGAATTGCAGAGGAAGGGGAGGGGAGGGAAGGAAAAAAAAAAGAAGGAGGAAAGG
>NW_022605579.1:159109-162943 GCF_008692095.1 Etheostoma spectabile | reverse complement strand
AGCTATTGACTGTTTGAGCGCTCGCGATAACGCTCAAGGCGAAACTGGGAGCAAAATGACAGCATCAACCGCCTGCAATAAAGTGCAGCGCGCCAGACCAAGGGAGCTCTAATTGACAGCTGTCAACCTAATGGGAGCCATGACGGAAGATTCTGGAGAAGGAGGAAAAGAAACACTGTTTATAAACCATCAGCCACTTATCCTCAAGGAAGGAAAGGGGAGGGGGGGGGAGACGAGGGAGCTGTAGCTCCTCTTCCTCCCCCCTTCCTCTGTCTCTCTCTCTCTCTATGATTGTCGTTTGTCTACTCACTTGCGTTTTCATTTGCTCCTACTTTCTCCTGCCCGCGCACATAATCGTATTTTTTTTTACAATCTCATTACCTTTCTGTCTTTTCTCCTATGATAGAATATTTAACTATGCAACAGTTCTCCCACGTTTATATCTTCTTCTTTTTTTTCTCCTCTCTTGTTTCATTGTGGCAGAGTGTAGTGGGGCAGGAGCACCGAGAAAGGCAGAGGACGGCCATAACTAATCACAGTGTCAGTTAGCTGCCTGGGAAAGACTCACTCTGCACAGAGTATAATGCAGGGAGCAGGACTGGGACTGGCACGCAGGCTGAGACCGGCTGCACACTTAAAGCGTTTGCAGCTCAGCATGCATGCAAAAGTTCCGAAACATGGTAAGTTATAGTCCGAGACGCGGGCTACTGAGGGACAATTTGGGACAACTTTAATCGGCCCGGGGTAGCTTGCTCGATAAACTGAATGACATAAAACTGGTTCCCAGCCTTTTTTGCTTGTTAGCACACACCAAGAAGTGATGTCTGAGCCCTCATCACAGGTTGCATCCTATCTGTCTGATCTATGGGAGTGAGCAGCTGAGTCGAAGAGCAACTTTGCTTCCTCATATTGTATGAGCAATATGGAATTTGTAATATTTTGTGTGTGTGTCCTAAACAGATCGGATCTCAATTTATTATAAGAAAAGTCAACTTGTATGCAGCTGTATTTCTGGTATATTTCAATCATTTGTTTTTGACTCTCCTGTCAATTTCTTTTATTTCTGTGAAAGTATTGGTTTTTCCTTTTTCTCTTTAAGTTCGGTTTTGTTAATGGTTCTTTTTTGCTTAGAGCCTTAATTCTGAAAATAAATGGAAAATAAAAATCCCATCCTTTTCAACTTCATCTCCGACTCATTCTGAGAGTTTTCACAGCGACATCTACCCACGACACGCCGGGTCTAGTTACATCGGAGCATGAGCACATGAACGATCAGTGCATCTCATTCATGAGTTCACGTGTTTGAGCCTGAGTGAGGGGGGGGAGCATAAAAAGACCACCGCCTTTCAGAATAATGGACTGCAGAAGGGCAACTTTAAAGCGCCATTATTCAAATATACAACCACTTCATTAGGCATAGGAATGGATGTGACTAGAGCCCGAGCGATTTTTAATATTTGGTGATTTTAAAATCAGATATTCTAATATATTGGCAGATCTATATTAAATAAAATACATCTAGAACCGCGTAACAAAACAAACAGATTTCCCTAACATTAGTTATTCATGAGTCCTCACTAAAAGAATATGATGATGCAGTTTAGAATTAAACTTGTTTGTGTTATTGTCACAACAGAACAGAGGAGCATCAACATATATTAAAGCTCTGATTAATAAAAATGTTTTAAAATACAAATTTAAGATATGAAGCTTAAAGGGTTAAACACAAGTGTTGCCAATAGGGATGTTGTAGAGCGCCCTCTGGTGGACAAACTATGCAACGCCAACACTCACAACGTGGTTGAAGGGTGTTTCGTCCGTTTTTATTGAAGTTTTTTTAATTTTCATTTATCGGCCATTATAAATGCCGATACCGATAATATCGGTCTGGCTCTAGATACTTTTACTTCTAGGATGAGTAACCTCTGAGTAACATTAAGGTCTTCTACCATGTCTTGTATGTCATTTCCAGTGTTGGGGAGTAAGTAGTTACGACATTTATTTAAACAGTAAAGGTAACTGTAATCTGTGACATTGATTGGGTAAAATGTTCAACTAAATAACATTTACCTGCGGAAATGTTCATGATTACATTTGGCGTTACATCTGAATGCTTTCTGGAAAAAATACTAAGCTGGGAAATAGATTTTAAATATACATATATATATATATATACTTCAAATAGGGTGACTTGAAATAGGTCACCTACTACATTTCCAAAGTAACCTTCCCAACACGCTTGGTTTCCAGGTGACAAGCTTTGAAAATGTTGAAGAGGGATGCGGGACGAAGTCTCAATGAGATGACATATTTTATCCAAAAGTCCCAATTATTTAAAAATAAAGAAAAAGAAAAGAAAATGTTGTTGGATAAAAGTAGTAGAAACATTTAGCGGGTAACATACTTCATGATTGTGCCATACAACAACAAATAATACTATTTGTATCAGTTAATACAACAGCTGCCTGGCATGACATAAAAAGGCCGTTATAGCAATAGTGGGCTGAAGCAAAGGGCTGTGTAAAAAAACTGTTGTTTATGACAATTTTTAATCTTAATTATTACTAAGACCTTTTTTAAACAAGGTCAAATAGCTTCATTATATTGACATGTTCATTAGATCCTATTGCCACCCACTGGACGGGACTATAGGCTCTTATACATGGTGCCAGTGTGTTATAATAAGTTGAATTTTTAACAAAAAAGATCAGCTCTCACATAAAATGTTCTGTAATATAACAAGCGACCTGTACTTTTATAAACGAGTGCTATTCACAGCCGTACAACGTGTGTGTCTGCATTGTGAGGACATGCGAGAGTACCCGCTCCCTCCTGTGAATCTGTGTGTGTGTGTGTGTGTGTGTGTGTGTGTGTGTGTGTGTGTGTGTGTGTGCGTGTGTGCGAGTGTATTTAAATGGGCCACTGCATCTCGACTTAGATCCACCGCGAGTGCAACGTTAACACACATCAAGCGTGATTAATCTCTCGCTCTCATCTACAATCAATCACACACGCTCGCAGACGTACACACACACACACACACACACACACACACACACACACACACAGAGGCAGAGAAATCACAGAAATCAGCTGCTTTTCCTCCCCGGCTGCCATCGATCTCGTGTTGGACAGAACCAGATCTGTCTTGATGTTAATATTTACATAAATCATGCTTAGCCTCTTTGGACACCATGCTGATGATAGGTGTTTCTGAAAAATCAACGCGGGTGAAAAATCCTTCCACTCTGGGAAAGTGTCATTGAGTAGCTAATAATGACCGGTGTCAACGTCATCAATCTGTAGGGGGCTCATAGGAGAACAATACACCTTTACGCACACACACACATACACACCATGCAGCTGCTACTTACTGCTTAACACCCTTTATTTTAAATAACCCTAGAAACAATAGATTCATAGTTGCACTTGTGAGCATATCAGATGTGTAGAATTTGGAATTGTGAAAAACAAAAAACAAAAAACACAGGTAGAAAAATAAACTGGAAGCTTCCTCTCCCATAACAATGATCTGTTTGGTCTATAGGCCCGGCTTTGAAGCCCACAGACAAAAAAGCCCCGCCGCTCGCCTCAGTTTTGGCTTTTCCCGATCTCGATGAAAAAATAAATACCCCTCAATCAGAAAATGGCGTGCGTGCATGCGCACACACAGTGTGCATACGTTCATGAATGAGCCAGCGACACTTACATGGACCCAAGTTTTTCAAAGGCACACACAACTTTGCCACCTTAACAAACAGCCCTGGTTTAGTCCATGAAAAATCACTGCTAATATTAGGAGTGACCTGGATTAGCTTCCTACCCAAACTAGTG
>NW_022605579.1:136609-154109 GCF_008692095.1 Etheostoma spectabile | reverse complement strand
TGTTGCAGATGGGTCTAAAAGAGAGAAGCACACATGCAAGACACATGGTAGCCTGAACAAATACAAATATATTCAGTATGATTAACAAGCACACACACACACACACACAAGCTGACGGACAGCGTGATCAGAACGGAAATGCATACTTACTTTACGGGCTGATCCTCCGCCGCGCTATCCATGAGCTTTTTTTGTTGTTGCTTTTTTCCCTCCCTCCCCCGGTAAATTTACGCGCAATTCAAAACCAAAAGGTGGACCAGCAGAAACGTGCCTGAAACCATCTCACAAAAATCCATTCGGCTCTGGCAAGTCCTGGTTGGCGGCGCGCAAAGACAGAAAAGATAAAGAAGAAGAAGAAAAAAGCCACACGCAGCTTCTTTTTCAGTTTATTATTCTCAGGACCGACAGCGGAGGAGGAGAAAAGAGGAGGAGGAAGAAGAAGAAGAAAAAGAAGAAGAAGAGGAGGAGGAGGTGACGACCGGGAAGGGTCACCCACACGCTACTCGCGCCGCTACGAGATTTTGTCCGAGAGCGCTTTTGAAAAATCCGCTAAAGGGGCCAAGTCCCACACAGTCAGTATGCGTGCGTGTGCGCGTGCAAGCGCGCGTTAGCGTGTCTCTGTGTGTTTGTGTGTGTGTGTGCGTGCCTCAATCGATGAGATACGTGCTTGATTGGGTCTCCCTGGTTGTAATAATGTACATGAGGAGGAGGAGGCGGAGGGCTGCTCCCATGCAGGCAGGAAGGCTGGCTGGAGCGCCTTGTGCCAAACACTTTGTTGGCCCCTGATGCTACTTTTCTCAGGGGTTTTTTTGTCTTTCCGTGGCTTGATAGGAGCTATTTAAATCAGCCACTCAGCGAATCAGACGTGTCTCCAAAAACGGCGCTCGGCTCTCCGTCCTTCCTGCGCCTCAAGTGACCAGGGAGGCGCAAAAAAAAACACACAGAAAAACCTCACCAAGCAAGCGCTGTCCCTGTTATTTGCCACTGAATGGAACAAAGTCGTTGTTTTTTTTTTTCCTTCCACAGGTAAGCTCAAAATCCTCCTTAGTTGAGATATTCAAAAATGCAATGTTTTTCTTCTCCTCGCTGTGTTTCACCTTAAAACTAAGGATAAAAGTTTTTGGGGATTCAACAGAGTTGGTGAAGTGGGTCCCACGTATTCTCCTGTGTTTTCCAGGCAATCCTCAGGGTGGATGGCTTCACGGCGGTGGAAAAACAAAAACAAAGGATAGAGGATTCTTGAAGAAGGGAATTGAAGAACAAGGGAGAGAGAGAAAGAGAGAGAGAGAGCAATGTACGGGTGAGTTGCCAAAGGCTGTCTTTCTCTCACCTCCTGTCCTCCGTTGCGCCAGATGTGGTGCTGCTGCGCTGCGCCTCGTCTCTATCGTCAATAGCCGGAGAAACGGCTTTTCTCCCGTCGGATCCGCCGAGGGAATCCGATCTCCGCGTGTCGATCCACGGGTAAACCCGGGGGAGTGTGTCCGTTTTCCTCCTACGTCCACCGGGCTCGGTGGGAAGGGTTGGTGTGGGGGTGTCTCTCCGCCGATCGAGGATGTTTTCGCCCTAATCTCACCGCGACTGTGTGCGCCGCTCCACCACTGCATGCCGTTAGATCCGCCCAAGCATCTGTCCGTCTTTCCATTGGCGCATCCATCAGTGTCACACACACACTCACACACGCACACACACACACACACACACACACACACACAGCTGCTGTGCGCACATTCCTTGCGATAGTCTTCTACAATCCCCCCTCCCTGATCACAGTATGTACACTCAAACATAACACTCATTCACACACGCGCGCATGCAAACACACACACACACACACACAACGCGCACGCGCTCGCGCCCGGTCGAGAGCTCTCCTCTCCGTCTGATTGACACAGCCCTCTTTCTTAAAAGCCCTTCAGCGAGCGCGCTGCGTGTTTGTGTGACATTTTCTCTCCCAAATAGGAGTCCGAGGGTTTTGTTTTTGCGTCTCGCGGCGCCAGCATTTTACAAGAACAGAAACAAATTAATCAACTACTATCAAGGGTCGGGATTTAGAGACTTTAACTTCCTCAAAACAACATTTTCTAAATATATTTCATGGCCAAGATCGGCGAGGTTTCCGGTGCGTTGCGCTCGGATGAAAACAATTAAATTTGCTTGGAATATAATTGTTTTTCTGAGAAACACTCACGTGAAATATGTCTACTTATATCCGCGATTACCTGTTAAAGCGCCCTGGCCAATGCGCATTTGGCCTTTTGGTCAGCATCAAATCTCATAGCATTTTTTACCTTATGAAGTGAAATTGGATTGCTCGCTTCCTTCTAACTTCCTTACTTTCTTGTCTTCTTCTAACTTACATAAGCCTACATCAAGTAAAGTCTAGTGGGTCTAAATAGTATATCATTGTCTAAAATCTGTCAATCTTAACTCCAAACAGTTTAAATTTTCTTAACTAGTTTCACAATGAAATATAATTTCGGTATACCATGATTTTTTTTTTTTTTTTTTTTATCAGTGCAGCACATTGGGGAGGGGGGTGGAGGGTGGGGGTGGGGGGTGCAGGTGATCTGACGTGTGACGAATCTTGTGAAAGTGTTCTACACATGCATTGGATGTAGACATACAGACATGATCTACTGCGCTACCTTATAGAGAGAGATAAGAGGAGAGGAGGGGGGAGAGAGGGGCGAGTGAGGAGGGGGGGGGGGCCGGCAAGAGGGACGAGGGGGACAGAAGGAGGACAAAGAGGGTGGGAGGAGGGGTGGGGGGGGGGTGGGGGGAGGGGGTAGGGGGGGTTGGGCGAGGGACGGCTGGGGGGGGGGGGGTTGTAGGGGGGGGGGGGGGGGGGGGGGGGCGCAGGGGTGGCGGGGGGGGGGGGCTTTGATTCATACACTTTCCAAACACATTAACACAAAATTGCTATGTATTACACAAATTCATGTATGTTCCGTGTTTCGAGTCGTGTACTCTGGGCTCTGACCGGGACCGAGGATGCACTGGGTTTAGGTCCGTAACAGTTCCTGATGTGCCAGATGTGTCTGTAGGGATAATATTCAACAAGCAACTGTGGGCAAATTTTTACTTTTAACTTGCGCTTTTTTTTATAGGAAATATAAAAACGGTGGTAGCTTCCTCTCATCCTCCGATGTGTGAAGTAACACCAGGACCCCAAAGTCCTGATGTTGAGACTCCTCGTGCACAAGAATGAATGGTCAACATCACAGTGGGGATATTCTATATTTAACATAATATTAGGCCAGGAATGAGTTTTAAATTTGTGTGTATTATTTACATGGCTACCCCCCCCCCCCCCCCCAATATCTTTATACTGTCAAAGTGCATTTTTACTAGTACATTTTTAAAAATCAAACAAAGTACTATTCGTTGTAAAGTTGCTAATCAGTCGGTCATTTTTTTAACGTACATGCTGTGTGTGTGTGTGTGTGAGAGAGAGAGAGAGAGAGAGAGAGAGAGAGAAAGAGAGAGAGAGAGAGAGAGAAATTAATCACCTGGTTGACCATATTAAAACGTTTCCATAAAACTTTCCAAAACGGTTAAATGTGGTGAAAGCGATGGATTGACAGCTGCGTTGTGCTTGAGGAAAGTCTAAAAATCCGAATTATGACAAAAAAAGTCATTTAATGGCAGTTTTCACAGCGGCTCTGTGTTTGCGGAATCCATCGATGTATGGAACTGTCTGTCTGGAATCGAACTTTATGGATGAGGAGACTCGCGATGGAATTCTGGCGCAGATTACGCAGTTTATTTTTCATCTGGGAAGCCCACTGAATCTGTCTCTAATTTTTTTTAATTGTATATTATTTTTTTAACTTTCAGATTATTGTGAAAGAGAACAAAACTTTATGCCTATGGCGCAAAGATGGTTTTGCGCACGATGCAGAGGTGCGTTTCCTTTTCTTTCTTTTTGTTTCCCCAAGTGTTAAGGATATGTTTATAATATATATATGTATATAAACTAACTGATCAAATCCCCACCATTTAATTACTGTCATGCAAAAAAACTACTGCATTACAAAATAATAACATAATTCTGACACTCTTCATTCTTAACTGTGGGCCCATCCTATAGGATAAATAGCATGTCACTGTGTTCGTGCCACGCGCGTTTTCGTGTTGTCACTGATAATAAAATTAATTTCCTTAAACTCTCCGCTTTGGTTACTCCAAACTGTGACACAACACACGTTGCGCTGATGCTATGAACGGATTACTCCTTCCTTCTGAAAACAACGTGCATCATATACAGTAGAGAAATCCATCTGTGGGGATTAGGGTTTGATGCGTCAGGACGCGGACGGCATGAAGGCACGTGCAAACAGGAATAAGCGCGTGGGTGACTCATATTTAAGAGTTTGAGCCAGCTGTAGTAAGGGAATAGGAACCTCTCCTTTGCCTTCGGCCACTACTTTCTTTACGCACAAGCCGGAGCTCCAAACCGCTCTCCACGGACGCACGGCACGGCACGGCACGGTTATGACACTCACGCTGGACTCACTCTGTTCAAATTCGATCCTTTTTATTTAGGAATGAGCATCCAAGGCTCGGTCAAAATTGTCTTAAGTATTCATTTTCTTTATTGGTTATTAATTTTTTTTATACCATTTTTGAAATGGTATAGGCCATATTTAGTGACCTACAACACCTCATTTATCACATGGATGTTTCATGAAAAAAAACATAATTTTTTTAGGTTTCTTAATACACTTTCTGGAAACTTCTCCAGTAAATGCGACTTTTAAAGTTCCGACGTCATATTTTATTTGCTGGAGGGACTTTGTCACAGTCCAGATTAGGCTTTGGTGAATGCCCGCCCCCTAAAAAAACCCAAATAGATGCGTTCGGTTAAGTAGAAAGGGGGGGGGGGAGTTGAGAACAACTACCGTGATTTATCTCTGAGCCCCAGCACTCCACACCATCCGCGATTTACTCTCTTTATTCCTCCTCCTTCTTCTTCTTCAGCTTCTTCTTTTTCGATGATCACGTCGGCGTGGAGAGGCGGCGTGGCGCACCGGCTTCACGGCACACTGGTTTCTAGTAGACTGGATAAAGAGCCATGGGGAGGGGTGGGGTAGGGGGGGGCAGGGGGGAGCAGTCCGCAGCTCGGAAAACACACAGGGAAATAAAATGTCTAGAAATAGTAGGAAACCCTCAACCCTATACTATACACACATACACAGCCCCTGATCGGTTCTCACCAGGGGACATAAGTGTGGCAATACTGTAACTAATGAATATATGAATGCTGATAAAGTAGTGTGTATGTCACCAAATCCAGGCCAAATAAGCTTGCATGTAAAGTTTTCCTGGAAGCTTGCCTGAATAATCTTCTTAACAAATCCGTTGCTATGATAGTGAGTGATATGACTCTCCCTTACTGCACATTCTGTGAGAAAACATGGATTTGTTGCACACGTGTTTATTCTGGATGTAGTCAGAATTTTGAGTTCATACTTTAATTAGAGAATTCTGTGAAAAAAAAGTCAGATTTGTCTCATAATTCTGACTTTAAACTCAAATATATTTGTCCCAAGGCCCTAATTTTCTTCCGTACCTTCAGTATCAAGAATGCCATAAGTTCAAATAAATAACTGTACGACAAAGATTGTTAATGGGAAAAAAATGATCTTCCTGCTAAGGTGGAAAGGCTGAAAGGAGAAGTCCACACGCATCCTTTAAGCTCCTATGATAGTTGTTGTTTTTCCTGCCCAGAAATGTGCTTTTTGTCACCCTGTGTGTGATGTTCCCCCTCCCAGCCTTAGGCCTCGCCCGCGGCTCTTGGCCGAGACAGACTATTTTATTATGTGCTTTTTTTATCAAGATTCCATTGACATCCGAATGACCTCCAAAACTCTCAGCTGGTGGTGGTGTTGCCGAAAAAAAAGCACCTATATTTGCATGGAGAGAGAAAGAAACCAAAAAAAGGAGGCCAGGGTTGGACTTTCCTCAAATAACCTTAAAAGTTACAAAGTCCCACCTAACAAACAAGACGAGGCATCGACACGAGAAGCTGAAAAAGATTGAGTGGGCGCTCCCTCTCTCTTCCTCTCCGTTCCTCCCTCTCCCTATTCCCCTGTCCGTCCGTCCCCCCCCTCCCCACCTAGTTGGGTGTGCTGCGGAGCTAGCAGGGTTGAGAGGGCAAATGCTGACCAGCCCTCTTTCTTTCTCTGTCTGCCGTTACTAGGTCACCACACACACACACACACACACACACACACACACACACACACACACACACACACACACACACACACACACACACACACACACACACACACACCCCTACCTCTCCTTGCGGTCAGTGTTGCCACCAGGGAGAGGGGTAATTTAAGCCCTCCTTGATGTAGCCTATTCATCACTGTCCTGTGGTCCGCGCTTCAAAATTAAAGTCTGATCTACAAAGTTAGAGTGAAATGAGATAAAAAAAAAATATATATTGGCAGAGGTCACCGAGGGCCAGGCCAGTCAAAACACAAAGCTGGCTCAGCTGGGCTGGTATGAGCTGCGTTAATTATTTTTTTCTCTATATTCCGCGGGCTGCTGGTTGGGAGTTTTTGTTTTTAGTTGGAAAAAAAGCAAAGTAGTAGAAGGACTTGTTGGGAAGCCTGGTGGGCCGGTGCCAGGAAAGTCTGAGGGAGTTCCAGTAGTCCCGACTGATGCTTCATTAGCCTCAATCAGTGGCTATTGATTTATGTGGATTCTGTGTAACTATTACCAATAAGACAATTAGTCAAATTCTATATTATACACTGGCTCCTCAGCTCATATTCGGTTTAAAATGTGATGGAAACAGAAATTAGTCAGCAACTTAGGTACAAAGGAACAACATGATCCCATAAACAAAAGACACGTGATTGTCCATAACTGGTCTCAAAGTTGTAATAATGAAATCAAAGAACCCAGTAATGCATTATTCCAACAAAATCCTGCAAACAACATTGCAAAATAAAATGTCCTGAAAAGTCAGGTTTAAAATGTGTGGGATCCCGCAGTCCCCAACGATGTACAGTATGTGTGAAAATAATACCAATAATCTCAAAATGAACCAGTATTTTCTGCCTTTGAAATACTGTCTTCTCATCTGCTAACCTCGTTAAACCCCCTAGTAACCCTTCCTTTTTAACCCAAACTAGCCTTTTAACGTAAGCATTGCTATTACACCAAATAAGGTCATGTTGTATGGATTACATGGGAAAAGCATGCATTATTTGGCATTTTGGAGAAGAATAGTGAAAAAAAACACACACCACCAATCGTAGACATAGAGCATTTATTAGAAACTCTATTGTATTTGACTATGTTTTACACTTAGGCTGTCTCAGATCCCAACAGAAGTAACGTCTAATTGTCTCTAAAACATCTTTGGAAACATGTCCATAAGCAATTCTTCTAAATTAAGTAAAAGTCATAAAGTATCCAGCTGATAAAACAAGGCTGTACATGTTTTCGGAGTTGTCTGAGATGTGTTTTTTTTGTTTAATGCAGTGAAATGGCAACGAAAACACCTGCACCTTTCTTTCTTTTTCTTTCCGCATTGTTAGAGCGGGAGGTGGAGGACGAGGGAGAAATTAGACGTCAACCATGCATATTGTTGCTAATATCCACTCGCCTACTGTATGTCACATGATATTGCTCCTATGGCTTCTACAACTATCACTATTCTACAACTAATGAGGCCAAGGGTCGTCTTATAGTGCAATTTGATTGGATCAATTGATAGGCTATATGTGGATACAATGAGACAAGAAATATATTTTTCAAACGAGCACAACAATAACTAATTAAATGCTCCAAAATGCCCTTTAGACATGTGTTTTAACATATTCCAATAGATAGCAAAACAGGCAGGATACTAACTTGTGTTTTTCATTTCACTGTGTCCTTCAAGTGAGGAGCACAAATGGTGTGATTGTAGTTATACAATAGTCATAAACTGTAAAGTAAATTCACCGGCTCAGATATTTTTAGAAGGCGTATGTATTTCTTATGGAAATGTTTGTGTCTCATGTCTGATGCAAGTCTGATGAGTTACACTGTTTATCAGCGTACAGTGTGACGGCGCACTGCTGAGTGAGTCACTGCTTCCTCCTCACTGTGTACATGTGTGTGTTGTGTGCGTGTGTTTGTGTGTGTGTGTGTGCATGTGTGTGTGTGTGTGTGTGTGTGCGGAAACCACGCTGACAGCTGCAGCTCATTACAGGCACTATTACTGATGGGGACTGCTGGGGGAAATTCCTTCTTCCAAGGAGCAAACCACCCTGTTTACCACACACACACACACACACACACACACACACACACACACACACACACACACACACACAGGTCTCGCTTTTTCATAAACCAGGGATGGAACATCTGTAACTGAAACTTATTAAAAACTTATTGAAATTAAAATAGAAACATTTACTAAACATGTGCTCCTTAGAAAAAAAGGAAGAAAAAGCTATCTTCTGTAAAAGGAGGTTACACATTTTCCTTCATTTCAGTTTACTAAAGATTCAAAGACAACCCTCACCTGTGTATTTAGTATACTCTTCTACATGTAGTAGACAATAAATTGTGTTACACACACACACGCACACATACAGCCACAGGGTGAGCAAACTTAAGAGGAGATGAGATCACCGGAGCACTCTAAGCCTTTCTAAATTGGCAAACAGCATCACTCACTCACACACACACACACACACACACACACACACACACACACACACACACACAAACACACACACACACACACACAGTATACAGTGTCCAGTGACGTTAATGAGAGGGCTGAAAGCCAGACACACATGTGCTAGAGCCATTAGGGAAGACTTCATAGCTACACTTCAGGCCACTGCAGTCCATTACTGTACTTCATTGGGTTGAAAATAGTGGTTTCTCAAAGTCAGGTTCAGGGACCACCAGGGCTCCTTGGAGAGCCCCGGGGAGTTACTCGTTAAATAAAAAAAAAAGTCCACTTACCTTTTTCTTTATCTAATTTATTCGATGCACCTTGTTGCAAGAATACAAGGATCACCATTTTCTTTTACCTTACACAGTCTTACACAGATCGCGTGGTTCTACTGGGAGCAAGCTGTTCTCATTCACTTTTAGTACATAGACAGACGAAAAGTAACGCTTTGTAATGTGTATATTACACACACATTCATTAAGAACCATTGACGTTTGTTGTGAAGCAGCGGCTTCTAGTGGCCGTAGTAATCATGACACGAGCAAAGGAGGAAGTCAAGTCTGTGTAAAGCGAAGTTTATGCTTCTGGGTTAAATCAATGCTGTAGCTAAGTACGTAGGTACCCTCCGCCATGGCCTGAGGTGCACCTCTTCAAAAATGTAACCACAAGTCAAGGCGATCTGTCTGCCGTGGCTTGGTAGCGTCGCATTTCCACCTTGGTCATTTCCGGGTTCTCCTTCTCCATAAAAACCATGAAATCAAAGAGAGGGTTAACCTTCCAGCTTCGGATTTCCGACCATGGTCAGAGATCATAGGGGAGACACCCACTATGACTCACATACTACTCCGGAGCTAGTCTATATCCACGAAGTTCCACTTCTGGGATCGCTCCGGTGCCAGAGGAAACTTCCCCGCATGCACTTTTCCCCGATGTCCGCTTTCTTTTTGTCAGAATTTTAAACTCTAGTCCATTTAAGAGGACTAAGGTTGACTGCTCCTCAGATCTCTGCAGGGTAAATCCAGACAGCTAGCTAGACTATAGGTCCTATCAAAGTTTTCTGTTGCACGAGTAAAACAATTTTTGAACGTGCACGTTCCACGAAAACAACTTCCTTCCAGAGACTATTTTGCAGAGGAACAGTGTGGATCTTAGCCCCACCCATGACAATTGGGATTGGTTTAAAGAAATGCCAACAAACCAGAGCACGTTTTTCTCCCATCCCGGAAGGCTGTGTGGACTAGCCAGCCCCATCCCGCACAGCGCTGTGAAAGAAGGTCTGGCAAAACGAGACTCTTCGCTCTTCACAAACTCCCCACACACACACACATGCCGGCCCTGCTATTCTCAAATAGTTTGACGCACATACTTAAATACAATTATAAACTTCAGGCCCCTTACTTAGACTACGACAAAAGCTCTGTGTTGAGCCGCTGCAGAAGCATAAATCACTTTTAAGGATGGGGGCGAGAAAAACACTGGACATTGACTGGAGACCAGTGTTTTTGTCCCTTGTGAAACCAAAAGTCAACACTGTTATTTTAAGTGACGTTCCTACGTAAACATGTAAGTTAACTTTTGTACGTTAACATCACTACGTGAACCAGTTACATATGGGACTACCTTATTTGAACCAAAACCATAATCTTTTTTTCTAACCTTAACCAAGTAGTTTTGGTGCCTAAATGTTACCGGTCATGTTTTGGTGCCTAAGCATAACCGTCTCATACGGTCATGTACATTTGACAGTGGACATATTTACGTTTGCGTTAGACATCATATGGACGTCGTCTGACAATATGTTGCCGCAAAAAATGTATTTTGACATTGCACTGTTACTTATCTGTGGTAGAGTGGCTGTAGTTCAAAAGGCAGTCATTCTAGTAGTTTATTATTTATACTACCAGTAGGTGTGTGTGAGCTCTTCTATCTAGTCTATTTGGCTTTTAACCCTTGTATTGTCCATTTGACCCGGAATTATGGGTTTCTCTCGAACAAAATCGTCCCAAAAAACATGAATGTGTGGATGGACGTTGTCTGGAAGCCATGTAAAATTATTGGCAGTTACAATGAATGATTACTTTGATTACTACTTGAATTGTGGGGTTTAAAACATTTTTTTTCTTCATTTAATAGCATTTGAAATAAACTGTGATCTACTCAACTTCCTCGGATCTTGAGTATCAGTCAAAATAATCCACAATGTCTGCTTTATTAAACAAAACAAATAAGTATTATTTCATTAAATTTACGTGGATTGACCATGGATTTAAAAACACGTTGAAAAAAAGTGACTGAAAACTGTTTCAAAAAGCATCAAAAAATGTTGAAAAAGTGTTCATTTGCAATTTTGACTCGGAAGGACAAGTTTACAGTCTACGAGAAGACAACACATTGGGTATTGATCTGAGATAGAAGCACTTCAATAATTCCTCAATGGGAAAATTCAATTTAGAGAAATATAAAAAGTAGCATCCTGAAATGACACAAAGGGAGGAAGCAAACAAACAGATGTTCCATAAACAACTCTTCATAGTATTTTCATGGGAAGACAATAAGAAAGAAATATCACACAAGCCTTATCATTTAAGGACAGACTATTTCAATTATGTATGTTAAAATGGAGCTTGCTACATGGAAAGAAGAAAGATTATTAATACCCAAAACTATATTGCAAAACCAGTAAAAGATTCTTTATAATTGTGTGGCATGTTAACATGTCTGTGAAACTTGTTTGCATCACACGCATTGTTAAAAGCATCTTTTTGACACAAGTAATATATTTTCCCCTAAGTAATGCCTAAAACTAATTGGGTTTTCCTTTATAGAATATTTCACATGAATGAAAGTTTTTAACTTATACAAAATATATCTGATGCAATTTTTTTTTTTTTTTATTATTTTGGGGGATATTACCTTTATTTAATAATGACAGTGGATAGACAGGAAAGGTGGGGGATGATACGCAGTAAAGTGCTGCAGGCCCGACTCGAACAAGAGAAACTTCAGAGAACTGGGCCTACGTGGGCTGCACACTCTTACTGGGTGAGCTATAGGATGCAATTTGAAATTTTTTGGATGGATTTAAAGCCATGTGAAAAATAGGATTTCTTTTTACTGGCTTTAGCAATGACAGTAAACGGGTGTATCATCAGCATAGAGACAAAAACTCTAGTGGGCATTACTTGTAATTGCAAATGTAGGTTGTGAAAATCAAAAAGAAATTCTATCTCCAAAGATTTATTGTAGGCATATTGTGCTGTTAACTAACACTGCCGTGCTTCGTTTCTATGCTTTCATTACCAGAGAAAGAGAGAGACAGAGAGATGGTCCACTCCATGCTGTGATGTATCTGTTGCATTAATCAGCCTCTTAAATTGGAACGGGCTGCTTTTATTAATTACATTGAGAATTACGTGAGGATGGTAAGGCCTCTCCCAACCATCCCTCCCTCCTCGTTTAGACACACAAATCACTTCCAGGAAGAAAAAAAAGACAGCAGGGAGAGAGAGAGACAGAGATAGCTTCATTATAAGAAAATGAAAAGAGAAAACAGGGCAATGCAAGAGGGAATGTAGTGAAGGGTTGACGATGGATTTAAAAAATAAAATCAGAAGTCACACTAGTGTGTGTGTGATGGGCGGTGGAGTCCTTTTGACCTCTCTGGCTTTAAAACAGATTTTCCAAACATTTGTGAACCAAATACATGTGGGGGCTACTCTCTCTTGCAGATATTATACAGCACTTCATTTCACCTTTCCCTCTTGATAAATAAAATGTTTTACAGTGTATTGCTAAACTATGAATTCCACTTTTGGTATTGCGAAGACGTTTGACCAAATTAATTAAATTATTTAGCAAATCTTTATCATTAAAGTTTAGGATTTTTGTAGTGTCTCATTTTAATATAAAAACATTCTCCCCAACAACCTCATGTCCCATTGATTACATTCACAAAGTTACACAGTATATTAGTGCTGTCAAACAATTACAATATTTAATCCCGATTAATCACATTACTGTCATAGTTAACTCGCAATTAATCGCACATTTTTATCTATTCTAAATGTCCCTTGATTTCTTTTTGTCACATTATTAATTAACTCCTACTATTATCAAACCAAGTTTTCTAAAGACAAGTAAGTGAAACTTGGAAACTTGGGTCATCATAAAGCCTGTTCCATGAAAAACACCGGTCCAGATGTGTTCACCATGAGCAACACACTGGTTCATATACATCACGTGCATGGGTTATTGTGCAATTCAAGCGGACTCGGTTTTACTTGTGTAAACATGCGAGCAATCAATTTTCTAAATCAGAGATGAGATCTGTACAGGATACAGAACAACCAAAAGCATTGGCACACACTCCTGAGCCATGTACACCGACGTGAAGCAGGAGGAGTTCAGTGAATGCGTGCCATTCAGTGCGTTTTGGAATCAGTTTATCACTAAAAATTGAGAGGAACAAATAGCTTTCTTCAAACCTTTGGGGGATCTGATGGCCTGTCTGGTGATTTTTTGGGTGAGACACATTTCCATATTTCACATATTGGAGGAGACTGAAGTGATCACACGCTTATTGATAGCAGTGTTTAAATATTGGGAGCTTTATAAAATAGGCTGACTGATATGAGTTCAAATCTGGGATACAAAGTCATTGCAATTTGCAGTCACTCAGGCCAAGGTAAAATAGCAAAATAATAGTAATTAAAGCTGAAAGCAGTGTTGGACGGGCCCTTGCTCCTCTGCACACGTCAGGGTTGTTGGCGGGCGTCGCTCCTTGCGACACTCAGACACTGAAAATTGTCACCAATGAAAAGGAAACTCTCTGCTGAGTTCAATGATACCTCACACAATATTGTACTTATCTGGGTGTCGAAACATTTATGTGTCTCAGGGAGGGTGTAAATAACAACATGTGGCAGGACATGATCCATACACAACCTTAATGTCTTTACCCAGATCAACCAAAGCTTATCTTTCTCACTCTGATAAGTTATTATACACTTTGTACTCTTTTTGTCTTTTTTTTTTTATAACTGATTCACATCATATTCCACCAAACAATACTAGGTATCAAGGGAGGCATTGTGATGCTTAGGTGGAATGAAAGTAGATCTTTTTTCTGGTTTTCTGGGTTCATAATATTTTAGTTTAGTTCTACCTGTGATGTTGGGGGGGGATCAGCTGTTCACCAGCTAATCAAGGAGAGTGAGTGCAGGTGTGTGTGATTAGATCCTCTCAGCAGGGAAGGGTGGGGCACCTTGTATGAGTATTGGTAAGATAGCTCTGCAGTGAATGACCTTTTTTCCAATATCTGGGTTGCTTTTTGTTATGGTTGCCCATCAGGGCCTGAAGTTAACTTTTTTGAAGTTAACTTTTTTCTTTTAAAAATCCACCTGTCGCTGTCACTTTTTACCAGCCATTTTGTTTTGCCTCATTAAGGTGAAAAAACGGAATTGCTGTTTCTTTATGAGAACCCTACTGTCCTATTCTTGGTAGCCTACTCGTGGACATTGCACCGTCATCATGTGCTATAGCGGGGGGTGGGGGGGGCGCCTTGATTATCCAGCATAAAGGCATTGTTTCCTATCCTGGGCTGGGACACATATTGATACAGTTTATAAAGTATTTGACTTTAAGTTATCATTGCACTTACAATAACGTAGCTGTCCTCAATTGAGGTCATCCCGTACATCTCATCTGCGGATTTTCCTGCATTTTCCTGTGTGATTGTGTGTGTTTACGTCTGTGTGTTGCCATGGGAACGGAGCAGCAGCCCCGCCCACTGCAGCGAGCCAACAGGATTGAAACAGCAGCAACTTTCAGGGACTTTAAACGGAACACAGAAATTAATTTGACCCATTCTTGTTCCTGATTGGTCAGTGGCTGCACGTGGGACTGCTGGGATTGTCGCAAGTATATAAAATGCAATAGGGGGCCCCGGCTGTCAATCAATTTCTTCCAGTGATGCGGACCCCGTAAGCAACTGCGTACCCTGTTTACCAATAGTTATGCTTCTGAATAACTCAATTCTCATTGGCTACCTGCCAGTGTGGCAGGTAGATTGACAGTGTTACCCGCCAAATGCAAAATTCACCCGCATTTGGCAGGTGGTCGGTTGATAATTTCAAGCCCTGGTGCCCATGTATGTATCAACCTGGCTGTCTACGCATGGCTGCCAATCCCAAATCCCACCAAATTTGATTTGTATGCCCTTTGTTTGAGTATGCTTTTTTGTTAATAAATTCACGAGTCTTTACACTCGTGCATCTTCCTGTCCAGCTGCTTTAAAATGCTTTTAAAAGTGTTGGGCGCCCCACCAATTCTTCAGACTTTGCATGAGGTGGTGGTGTCCTACTGTGATTGTATTTTTAAAATTACGACTTAATAATTATTACAATCTTAATGTACTGCTTCCATTTTGATTAGTTAGTTTGGATATATATAAAACTAGGTGTGAGCCAAATGATTTGTTTGTTAAATATTTGCTAGCGATATCTGATATGCACTGTGGACGATTGAGATTGGGTTTGTTTATCTGGCTGCTTGCCTGAGGTATAGGCCACGTTCAGGTCTTAGTTAGAGTTGTCATTGCAGCTTCCATGGTGCACAACTACAGGAAGTCCAGCATGACAGTGCTCAGGTTTAACTAGTAAGCCTTCCAGTGACAGTTTGGGTTAGAACCATTAGCCTTCATTTCTTCTTTGCAATAAAAATGGTTAGTCCGGAGTTTTTGTCTTACTGTCTGAGAACCCCTACTTGTGGCTCTGCTGGACCTCATTTTAGCAATGTGGCTACATTCTGAGATCTCAGGAAATACCTGTGTTTAGTACAATGCTATGAAAACCAATGTCTGCAGCGATAATAACACAACACAAGTTGTTACAATCTTCCTTTTACATCCAACTGGCCTGGACCCTTGGTACTGCCAAATATGAGGCCAGAACCCAACCAAAGACGTGAATCCCTATTTTAATACTTGCCGTTAACTTCCCAGGCTAATTAAGGGTATTTACATGCACGGACACAGGTGATTGGAAGAGGGGAAAAAGCTTCTCAATGCCATGTTACAATGCGGGGTTGAAAGAGGTTTTGTTTGTGAGACATTTTGATGGATAAGGTGAAACCTTGCTCCATGTTAGCTCTTGGTACTTGCTACCATTAGCAGCTTCATTTTGATCTAGAACAGTGTTTCCCAAACTTAGGGTCGGGACCCAAAATGGGTCGCAGACCTGTTTTATTGGGTCGCCAATTGGCAGAGTAAAATGCATATCAATCTCTGGCTTTTCGACTCTAGCATACCTGAAAAACAAATCCAGAAACAGACTAAATGCTCAGCATGACCTCAGAATGGCACTTTCAAAAACCAAACCTAGACTAGATCAGCTGGTTGATATCGTCAACCAGCCACATACGTATCATTAAATTCAAGTCAGCATTATTTTAAAAAATGTTGGTGTTGGTACTGAGGGATGATGGGAGGGGATAAGAAAATGAGTTGAGAAAGGGGTGAAACACAGAAAGGAGAATAGAGACCTTTTCTGTTTTTGTTTACTTTTATAATGTAATAAATATACTTCATATATATTTAACCCTTGTGTTGTCTTCCCGTCAACAATGGTCACTTTTTTTCAACATTATTATCGCTTTTTCCGACATTTGTGTCACTTTTTCAATGTTGTGGGTGCCTTTTTTTATGTTTTTGGTATTTTTTCTAAAGTTTTTTGCTATTTTTAATGTTATTTTAATGTTATATCTTATTTCGGTGGCCCATTTTTTGTGACAAAGAAAAAAGGAAATTAACTGAAAACGGGTCAATTTGACCCGAGGACAACATGAGGGTTAAATTCATGGTTTGTTCCGTCTTTTGTCCACAGTTTAAACAATGTAGATGTTACAACGATTTGTGGTGTATTTTTGTAAATTTGGGTCCCGGGGGGGGCACCAAATTTCTGTTTTGGGTCTTGAGCTGAAAACGTTTGGGAACCTCTGATCTAGAACATTATGATGTAGCTGGCCATACACAGAAATGCTCAGGAGCCGAATGCTGTATGATTCAGGATGTATAGCGAGTGCGTGGGAGCCACTCCACACTGAGAGCTTCAGTGGATACAAATCACGGCCGATACTCTGTCACGTCAGCCCGAGCCAGCTGAGCCCAAAGCCACTTCAGCTGCACCCGGTGTTTATCTTACTGTGACATTCTCTCTGCTGTTACGCAAAGCCTCCCTCCTCCCCCCCTATTCCCACCCCCACCCAACCGCTACCCATTGTCAGCTACCTGCGAAATGGAAAGAGAGGCAGATGGGTTGAATGGAAGTAGAGAGACACAGAGAAAGTGAAGTAGAGGAAGAAAGCGAGAAAGAATGAGCCTTATCAATATGAATATTTTTTTGGGACAGAAGCAGCACGACCATGGCTGTCTGCTTCCCGCATTCTTGCCTGGGCCTGGGCCGCAGCTCCTGGTCCGATTGAGCCCAGAGAGAGAGAATCCACAACCAGCGAGTGATATTGACAGTGACGTTCTATCATGTGGCGAGCGCTACCGGAAGTAAACAAAGGGGAAAGAAGAAGATGCCAGAAAAAGGCAGACCAAAATGTCTTACTGGAAAGACGACAAGAATCAGGAACTTAAGAGTGGGGGTAAGAGACAACACAAATTGTTAAATTGAAGGATTTACTTTTTAATGACCAAATTATCGCTGCTCCGTCATGCGGTGTAATCCGCGTCATGTCCTGCCTCATGCGAGAGAGAGAGAGAGAGAGAGAGAGAGAGAGAGAGAGAGAGAGAGAGAGAGA
>NW_022605579.1:129344-136585 GCF_008692095.1 Etheostoma spectabile | reverse complement strand
GAGAGAGAGAGAGAGAGAGAGAGAGAGGTCTATGGTGTTTAAAATGCGTTAAATGTTATACAGGACATTATTTTATTCATTTATTTTGTGTGGGTATGTAGATCTTTTAAAATACATGTTTATGTTATACCTGTACAAATAGATGTGTCTAGTACTAGTTAGTTATGCCAATTGTGTTGGTTTGCCCTCTTATGGACATAATTCCCAAAAATAGATATAGTCAAAGCTATGTGTTTATTAGAAGGAATATTCATATATTATTATTATCATTATATATTATTCAAGGTCATTTTTGGCCAGAATTGACAGCCCTAGAATAAGCACACATGTGTATGTGTGTGTGTGTGGTCTTGTTTATCTATATTTGTGGGGTCCAAAAACCGGGAGTCCAGTATACTTGTGGGGTCCCAACAGCTTTGTGGGGCCAAAATGCTGGACCCCACAAGTTCACAAGGCTGTTTAAGGGTTAAGACTTGGTTTTAGGATTAGGGTTAGAGTTAGGTTATGGTTAGGGTGAGGGTAAGGGTTTAGGAATAAATGTCTTTGTCCTTAACTGTATTGTTGTTTTAGTTGCCTGAATCTGTCTAGTCCATATCGATGTCCTGTACATATGTCTGTCCCGATGTGCTGTGACCACGTTTTATGTTTTTGCAGAACAGGAACCTGCTGAAAACCAGTTTTTAAACTGAGTCAGGCCCGTTTATATTGTAATGTAATGTTACTTTTAACTTTCCTGTATAATAAATATGAGTGAATGAATAAATGAATGCTATAAGTCAATGATGGGTCCCCACAAAGATAGTGCCACAAACCACTGTGTGTGCGTATGTGTGTGTGTGTGTGTGTGTGTGTGAGGACACGGCAGTTAAAGGAGGGGAAAGTGGGTTGGTATTTGTGCTACAGTTATGAGGTTACTGTTTGAGTGTTACGAGTATTAGTCAAAGATTATGATAAGGTTTAAGGTTAGGATTAAGGGCTGTTGAAATCAATCTTGGCAATTTAAAGGCCTTCGCTGAATCTGCAAAATCTTCAATGTATTTACTTTGCTTTTCCTACATGAGCTTTGTGACACCTAAAGCATGATGAACGCACCTTTAGGCAACTTAAACCACTCAAGGTCTGGGAAGGATTTTCATTAAATATCAAAACTTAAAAGAAGTGTTGGCACGTTCAATATTAGGTCAACAGCAAATTGAAGGAGTTAAACCAAAATGTTGGAAAAAAATAAAGAACAGTACATCAAGCTGGATTTTACTCGGACTAGCTCAAGTGGCAGCTGTCTGGATTTTCTCTGAAGGAGGGCTCACGGTTTCAGACTTTGAAACCCCCCTGCTCCAAAACATTCTGGTGGTGCCAGACAGAAAAAATTGAAATAAAAGAGTGGAGAAAAAAAAACAATACTCCTGCTTCCACTGTTTTACTGAATGTTGTGATGAGTAGGAAAATGGTGTGATGATATGCTATGTATGGCCTTTGCAGTCACCTATGGGACATCTCTTGACTTGATGTGTTCTCCAACACCATCATTAAAAATGAGGGAATAACTTTTAAGAGAATGCTGTTTGTCCCCCCCAGTGGAGTTCCAGAGACTTGGACAATTTCTGAAAAGGAGCGCTGAAGCTGGTTGTCCTTTAAAAACGATACCCATCACCTTAATGCAGTAAATTTAAATTAGTCATGTATGATCTATTTGTCAGAAATAATGGTTGAGTAGGAGTTATAGGACGTAATAAAATCCCCCCTATCCCGCATACAATAAATCTACAAGAGAATCATCTGTCAGTTATGATAAGGTCATTCATGCACTTCAACTGTGTGAATGTCTATGTATGTGCATGCAGGAGTTTTCAAACCAAAATGGGGGCAACAGTCTTTCCAAATGCCCACTTTTTAGGGGTTAGTGTGGCAACAACGTTGCAAAAGATATTCATTTTTAAACCAAAACGTGGTGTAGATGTAGCCTATGACACGTATTTTTGGGTTGTCCTCCTAAATATGTAACCCATCACCTAAATATAGTTAATTAAGTTAGTCACGTATGATCTATTTGTCAGACATAAGGGCTGAGTAGGTAGGAGTTATGATATGTAATAAAATTCCCCCTATCCTGCATACAATAAATCCACAAAAGAAAAAAATCTGTCAGTTATGATAAGGCTTAGTCATTCATGTACTTAACTGAGTGTGTGTGTCAATGTATGTGCATGCCACCCTCACTGTCCATACACCCCCCTCCTAGCATAACCTCCCCCTGACCTCATGTTGAACCAACGTCCAAATGCTCGTCCACGCCTCTGCACAAACAGTGGATACGATGCTGCGTTATATCCGGGCACCCCAGGGTGCAAGGGCCACATCGTCTCCCCCTACAAAGCGGTCAGGTGCCCTTGGGCCCCGCAAAGATGCTAGCTGACTTGACATCCACGTCTGCTCCACGTTTGCTCCGTGTCGGTGTGAATTAGCACTTCACTGCCCGACAATCTGCACCACCTCAGGGGGGGTCAAATGATTTTCCACTTCTGAAGAGAGCGAGTTCTCCTAGCTTTAGGACATTTAGTGACACGGAGGCGGGATTGTTTACTGGCGGCATTTTCTCAATGTGTCCACTGTGCGTCAAATGCTGAGATGTGGATTTTAGGCGGTGCAAGTGATGACTGATGGTCGGGGAAATAGGAAGCAGCGTCCTGGACAGTGAACAGATGTTGACCAGCATATCACCATCAACAGGCCTCCGAGGGTTTTGGAATCTCACAGGGATGTACTGGATGTTCAGGGGAGAGTCTGAGCGCACGTGTGTGTGTGTGTGTTTTGTGAGTTTGTGAAGGCTTCTCCTCTAAGTGTCAACCTCCCAAGAAAGGTCAAGTGCTAAGCAGAGACTCAGGGCTCAGTGCCTGGTGTGTGTGTGTGTGTGTGTGTGTGTGTGTGTGTGTGTGTGGTGTGTGTGTGTGTGTGTGTGTTGTGTGTTGTCCATACTTGTAGTGCTAGTTGATAGAAGTGTAGTATCCTTTTTCTTTTGTGGAGCCCAGCCTTCACCCCCATGGCTAAATCCCCACACTCAAGGATAGATCAGTGGTGTGTGGGGTGTGTGTGTGTGTGTGTGTGTGTGTTTTGCTCCACAAAGGTGCATCAGGGGCATGGTCTTTCTCCTGAGGGGAAGCACGAGTTGAGAGGTCAAACACCACATGTGGGGGGTCAGTGGTAGCTCAAGCGGAACAAAGTGTCATACACAGAAACACATGGGAGATTATTTTGTGTGTGTGTGTGTGTGTGTTGTGGGTGTGTGTGTGTGTGTGTGTGTGTGTGTGTGTGTGTGTGTGTGGTGTGGTGTGTGTGTGTGTGTGTGGAAAATAAAAATGGGCTTTAAAAGATGATAATCAAAAAAGAATCATAGTGTTGGCATAGGGTAACTGTTTTATCTAACATAGAGCTATTTTTACAGATATTGTTTCCTTGAATTACTCTTGTAGTACATGTCAGACCACAGCTCTCTGATTTTCTCTATTTTTCTTATCTGACCCTTAAAGTGTAAAGTGAGCTGTATTGCAAATTACTGTTACCTGTAATCAGAAGAGGTGTTTCTGATTGGCCGGTGGTCACTGTTTTGCACTCAAGAAAAAAAGGCTCATCAAGGGGAAAAGACAGATGGACTCAAAGTGTTTTTATATTGTTTTTTTGGTATAAATGTTTTTTTTATTGAACTTAATTTACTGTTGTGTATTTGAACCCTCATGTTGTCCTTGGGTCAAATTGACCCATTTTCCTATATCAGTGTTATTAATTTTGGGGTTCCTTACTCAATTTTATAGCATTTGGAGAAAAAAAACTTGAAGTGGTTTTGAAATAGTAATGAGTAAAAGTTGACATATTCCTGTCTTTGATTATCTATCAACATAGATTTCTTTAATTTTTGTCTAAATAATTCCTAATTTCTGCTTTACTAACTCAAATATTAGGTATAATTTCCTAAAAATAAGATTTATTGACTATAAATTCCAACAATAGTAGTGTTTGAGTAGTTTTAAACATAAACAAAAGTCAAAAGTGTTGAAAACAAGGACAAAAACCCAAGAAAAAGTTAAAAACATAACTAAATAGCTTTGACAAAATGGATGACTTTCAATTTTGACGTGAAGACAACACAACGGTTAAACATTTTTTGAAATCTTTGACAATATACTGATTGCCATTTTACAAAAACAAATCTGTCCTATTCATTGGAACTGAGTTGTCATGTTTCGTCAAGTTTGTTAAGTTAAGTCACTCACGTCTTGTCTTGTTGTGCACTTCCTGTTTTATTTTGTATTCACCTTCCCTCTCGTTTCAGACCCAGACTTCCTCCCTTTGTGGAAATTTCCCGCCACTGTGATTGTCTACCCCGCCCCTGATTGGTTTCACCTGTGTTCCCCTACCTCATGTATAAATAGTCCTTGTCTGCCATTGTCTCGTGCCAGTTAGTCTTGGTCTGTCCATGTGATAGTGTCATCAAGAGTTTTACCCAGAGTCTCGTGTAACCAGTTTTTTTTTTATTCTTTATTCATTCAGGACAATGCACATTGATGAACATGCACAACAGTACATGTAAATGTGCCAGATTGTAGCCCAAGGGCTAATTTCCATCTGCAGTCCAATAGGCAGGTTGGAGCTTACACAAAAGACATAGGATAGTAACATTTAGTATACAAAAAAAAGAAACAACAAGAAGGAAAGAAAAAAACAAGACAATTCATTAGTAGAAAAATAGAATTACAAGTTTTCTCTTTATAGTTTTTTTTTGTGAAATCGTTTGATCCTCCAGCACTTTTCTTTGTTGATCTTTTGTCAAGTTTTTTGAGTTGTGCATTTGAGTCCACCAGTGTCGCGTCTAAGGACATTACATAAGTCCAGTTAAAGGAAGGAACAATAAAATGCCTTTAATTCATAATAGGGTCATGATCATAAAAAATCCAATTCCAGCCATTCAAAAGGTTCTTTAAGGCTTAAATGACTTTAATGAACATAGGACTAATACATATCCTGATATTTGGCTTGTTAACCTAATACCAAAGTCTACATGCAAACTTTGGTCACATGTCTTCGTGTTGAATTGAATAGTGACTGTTCCTTTGACTGCTTCATTTAAAAAAAAAAAAAAAACTAAGGCCTTACAAGATTTAAAAAAAAAATATTCACAAAACGAGAGAAAAGTCTGAAAAGATACCGTACAATCTTTTTGTTTTACTTATTTCAGTAGTCATCTTAAGACCCGTTACATTTATCATGTGACCCCTTGTATTGTCCTGACCCTTAGGTTGAAAACCACTGGGCAGATGTGTTCTAAATATGCACAAATGTGTATATATTCATCAGGGTGTCTTGACGCTCAATGAAAAATAAGTAGTTTTATATATACTGTATGGTGTTCAGAATGGCAAAATTACCCTCTTTCACAATGTATAAAAAGAAAACCTATGTTTTAATAGATTATTAAGGTGCCCATATTATGAAAAAATAAAACTTTTTGGGGGATTTGGGGTGCTATTTTGTGTCTCTGGTGCTTCCACACTCATACAAACCCATCCATGCTGTTTTGAGTGAGATCAGATTTAAAATCTGCACGGCTTTCTACGTCACTAGCCGAGACGAAGTGGCTAACAGTAGCATGCTAGCTCGTTCTAAATGGCAAAATACTGCTACATAATTCACGATAATCTCCAAAAGAACTACTGACCTTCAAGGTTTTAGAATGCAGCAGACCGGTGCGTTGCAAATCCTTCTAAATTTCAACCCGTCTCGCCACAAAGCTTCGGTCTGAAAAGGTTAGGATTCGGTCGGGGTTAAAACAGGGTTAGGTGGGGTGAAAGTCGGGGATAGGCGCTACGACTCATTGCAACTTTTTCTAAGTTTCAACTTGTGTTTACACAAATCTTTGGTCTTCTCATGTCTCTCATGTCTTTATTCTCCAGAGTCGAGTCCTGGACTCAGACTCAAGACTCCATTCTCTGGACTTGAGTCCTGGACTCGGATTCAAGTCTCTATTCTCTGGACTCGAGTCCGACTCAAAACTCTATTCTCTGAAATCGGGTCTGAATTGTCCTCCTATTTTTACTGAACTGGACATTAAGGAGCTCTTATTGCACAATTCAGAGTTGTTGAAGCATGGTATTTTATAGGAAAGGACAGAAGTAAGATCCAGTAGTTTTGACAGCAACTTTCTTCAACAAACTGTCCATAGTGGTGTCCAGTTATGGCCAAGGGTGGCGCACGGCTGATTTATCGGCATTGGAGTACTTTAGCTGGCTCTTGTAAAAGTATTAAGTTAAAACTATATTCCGTTAGAAAGGTAAGAAGTCACACGATAGTCTTACACCATTAAATTAACTTAAAACATAAAAAGATCATTTACATTCGTATTTGAGCAGATATTTTGATAGAACGTTAGCCAATGAGTGTCCAAACGTGGACACAGTGACGTTTGGCAGTTGGCGACTCGACTACAACGCTGCGGGGAACGCTACACAACGCGTCTAAGCATGTCTGATAATTGTAGCTGATATTACAGACCTTGGCCACAAGGAGAAAAAAAAAAGTCTAAATGTCTCACTATCTTACACCACTAATATTGGTCATATAAAAAGATACTGTAGTGAGTGCCCAGGTGGACACCATGGCTACGCAATTTATACATACTCTATTCAATATTCCTCTATCTTTTCATTATTTCTAAAACAGTACACAGTAGGGGTGGGGGATGTTGCAATATTTTCTGTGGCAATACTGTGTCAATACAGAGACTCCAAGCATTGATCTATTATTATATATGTGTTTGCCAGTTTGTCTGCTTGACAATCAAATTTGAAGAGAGATGAACAAACAGAGTAATCTCTCTTTTTAGATAAAACAGATGTTGACAAAGTTTCCTTTTGGGGACGTCATTTGAAATTGGGAAAAATCAGAAGTTGGACAAAAGGTTTTAAATTGCAATACATCTTGCAATATGTCTAGAATCGCAATAATATCGTATTGTGGCATAATTATTGTGATGATATGATATAATGCTGATTCCACTCCTGCTATGCATTAGCGACAGAAGCGTGCCTTTCACTTACACTTGGGACTCGACAATCCTCTGTGCAGTGAAAAATAATGATCCACAGTCGTACAAACGTGTCACAGCGCCATGTGTATGGTGCTGAAGCGGGAGGCGGTGCATGTGTGTGTGTGTGTGTGTGTGTGTGTGTGTGTGTGTGTGTGTGGGGGGGGGG
>NW_022605579.1:124643-129334 GCF_008692095.1 Etheostoma spectabile | reverse complement strand
AAAGGCGGGGGGAAGTGTCTTAAAAGCCAAACCGTGTTTGTCTTGTTTTCACAGCTACGATCTAAACTACAATGAGAGTTGTGTTACCATGAGGGCAAAAGGACAACACAGATTGGTACTTTTTGGATACAATATGATCTCTCTCTTTCCCTCTCTCTCTCTCTCTATCTCTCTCTCCTGCTGCTGCTTCTGCTGCTTCTTCTTCTTCTTCTTCTTCTTTTTCTTCTTCGTTTTGTAGGTCGGTGTGGAGAGTTGCACAATCCTTTGTAAGGATCCGGTGCATTTAAAACCTCAACCGGAACCAACAATCAACCCGGGTATGATAGAAAACACACACACACACACACACACACACACACACACACACACACACACGTAGTGCAAAGAAACCACTCATCTGTTAAAGGAGCGAACACATCCCTCTTTGCTAAGTAGAAGTTTCACTCATCTCTCCCCCCTCGTTCTCTCATCTGTCCATGTCATCCCCCCCACCCCATTTTCACATCAGTTATCAGTTGGTCTCACAAACGCGCACACACACACATACACACACACACACCTCTCCGCATCAGCCATCAGTTTGTCAGACAGCCACATAAATGTACATTCGCATTCACACACAGACCAACTCCTTTACATCACACGTCAGATATCCCAAGATTCACACACTCACACACACACTTACACACTCACACACAATGCATCACACATCAGTTATATCTTTTAGGCTGAAGGAGAGAGGGGTGTTGGCAGAGGGAGGGGTTGACAGGGGACGAGAGGAAGTACACAGGAAGTACATTAGTTATCACTCCCATGTCTTCTCCACCTTTTCACTTCTTATCACCACCCGATGTCTCAGACCTGAGCCACGCTGCCTTTCCTTCTCATCCCAACCCCTTTTTGCTTTCTTCTTTCAGTATCTCTTCCACACACACACACACACACACACACACACACACACACACACACACACACACACCCCTCTAAAAATGACTTCCGTGCTCCATTTTAGTGTCAGGCCCTGGGATCTAGATGCCACTTGGCAAGCTGTATAGAAGCCGCAAGACAACTGGATGAAATATTTAAATGAAAGCCGGCAGGGGTAGAAGAGGTGAAGAGAGGAAGGTGGGGGGGGGTGATACAGAGGGAAAGGAATATAGGACAGAGGGCGGAGAGCGTGACAATATTCAGAGGGCGAGCAAAATGTGAAAGGTTTTCTTTTCTCGCCAACGAGAGGGCCGTGAGACAAGAAGTGCAGATGAATTGAATTCCACCTGAAAAATGGCCTGAAGAGAAATGAACCAATAAATCATGAGATCAAAACACTTTGCTTTGGAATCATCAGCAAGTCTTAGGATGTGACAAAGTACTCTCAGCACAGTGCCAGCCCGGCTAAATCAGAATCAAATCAAATGGAACTTAGGTAACAGTGATTTTGGGACTTTAGAATTACAAGACTCTATCCGGCAATTGTCACACAGCCCTAACCCTAACCCCCTCACCCAAGGGTGCATTAAATGCTAATGCTAGCACACCAACATTCCAAAATGACAATGCTAATGTGCTAATGTTTAGCAGGAATACATTTAGCTGTATTCATAATCTTACAGTAGTTAAATAGCACTAAACATGAATTCCAACTGAATTCATGGCCCTTTACCATGTTCCCTCACTGTTTTATGATTAAGAGTGAAGGCGCTTAAAAAATACCATTAAAAAAGCCCACGATCCAAAGTTTTGAACCCGCAAAATAGATAATTATACTGAAACAATGTATGGATATAAATGCCAGCTAAGTTTTTTATTTTTTTTTATTTTGATTGGACTTGACAAGAAAGTAATTCCAACACTAGCGTACAGTCCCCTTACACATCCTTACACTGTGTGTATCAAGAATCCGTTTTAAAGAGTAACTCAAGAAGACATGTTTATTTTCAGGTCCATACTTGTATTTTGAACATGCTTACATGTTTTAATATTCCAAAAAAACATTATTGCTATGATACTGTTTATCTTAATATACCTGTCTTTACCCTCTACCTGAACCACTTCATTTTAGCACCTATCTCTTTAAGCCTGCATTCCGAAAAACTCAGTTGCAAAGTTTTCAAGAGGGGGGTGGAGATATTCAGATGGGGGCAGTATATTCTAATGAGCCTACATGTGATATAGTAAGGGAGCCAAATCTGAATTGGCTTGTTAAATCCCATGTTTTCTGATCTAATCGGCCCACAAGAAATTGACTGTCTCGTCTTATTCAGTTTGTGGGTTAGTTAGTAGGCACTCCAGATACCCAAATGTACGTGCAGTATCGAAAAGGTGAGTTTTTGTGGTATGTTCCCTGTAGGTCCAAATATTTTTCATGTGTAGGAATCAGAGATCAATGCAAATGTCTAGCTAAATGATCACAGAACATTTCAGTGATCTGATGCTGACTGTAGAGTGCTCCTCATGTCTGGTTATAACTCATCTACCGCTAGAGTACAGTGACTACATTAAGAGGTCAGACACTGACATTGAGCAGTATTTAAAAAAAAAAAAAGCAGACATGGACAGCAAGGAGCAGATGAAAACATGGAATAAACACAGAAAGCATTAGCAGAAATTAGGATAGAAACGTTTTTCTGACTTTTTTGATTCCATTCTTATTTATTAATTAAAACATTTCATTAAATGTAGTAAGCTATCACTTAGGAGCGAGTTTTACAATTCCAAACCGAAAAGCAGTTATTTGTGTTCTATCTGGGAAGTTTATCTGCATGCCATTTGAACCTCAATATCACAGAACTTTTAGTGTGTGTGTGTGTGTGTGTGTGTGTGTGTGTGTGTGTGTGTGTGTGTGTGTGTTTGCCCTTGTGAATTCTCGGTGAGTGTGTTGTTTTCTGCTCACGTTTTGGTGTGTCGTCAACACCTGTGCAAATACTTAATGTGTGTGTTTGTCACTGGGAATGCGTGTATGACCTTTGCGCATGTTCTGTATGTACATAATTGTACTGTACATCTGTACACATCTGTACGTGTTTGCAGTATAATAGACTTATACAAGGACTTGTATGGTACCCATCACTGTTGAGTCCCGCTTGGAACGGACTGTGCCTATTGGATATGAGGCCTGTCTGTCATAGAAGTGGGGGAGTGTGTTTGCTTGTAAAGGCAACAAACTTATGCAGTGAAAAAAAAGTGACTACAATTTTACTGTGCCGTGTAGAATGATTTTGAAACAAAGTCAATAAAAAGTTGAAGATTGTGTTTATCCAGTGTGTTATTTGTTGTTTACATGCAGCGCTGCACACTCAACTCCCTTTCCCTTGTGTGCAGAAATGTTGTGGTCAGGGTTTTCGGGAACTGCTCCCACTTTTGGTACCATAGAGTCAGATTTATGAAGATGATGTGTTAATTAAAGTTGGGTGTTAGACCAGCTTTGGGTTGTAATGAGGAAGGTGAATGGCATACGCACAAGCAAACTGCAGGGGGGAGGGAAGAGGCATTTTACATGCATACCAACACATCCTAGTTATTGCAAGAGAGAGAGGAAAAAAAGTGAGAGAGAGAAAATCATGTTCTTCATTATTCTCCAGAAGAGAATGAAAATGCTTACATCTTGCCATCCAGTAGTTCAGACTAAAGTATTATTTCAAATAAACATTCGGTTTCCCAGTGTTGGACTTTGTGAGTAAATGGAACTGAGAAGGAACAGAGGGGCTTTCTGCCGTGCTGATTGGGTGCAGATGTGAGCTGCAGTCTGGGTTTGGTTAACATCCCGCTGCCAGGAATATTTGCTACAATTCAATAAATAGAGCTGTTAGGAGCAAGGCATTGCCTTGTCACCATGTCAAGGTTTCAGAGCGGATGTTTCACATTGAGTGTATCTAATACTCAGCTCAGTATAAAACATGGTAACTCAAGAATGCTGCTATTGAAAAAAAGCTGCAGGGGCAGATTCAATGTGGTATTTGAACTCTAATTCAAATACCACATTACAGTTCAACTAATGTGGGTTTTTGAATGGTGATGCATTCATATTTGGTTTTATGGTTTTTAATAGAAATGGTCCTATACCATTGTTTTCTTCCCAATACTGATTCTGATACCTGATCTTGCGTATCGGCCAATACCAGTGTGTCATATATTTTATTATGTTTTAACAGTGGTTATACTAGCATCCCTTTATGGATGTGATTTGATTTCTATCTTCCTTTTTATCATCCAGTTGGACAGCCACTCATAACCAAAATAGAACATAAATACACTACTTTAACGTAGATTTTCTTTAGGGCTTTATTACATGGCATCGGTGCCTAATCTCCAGTACTTCCCGATGCCGATATCCGATTTTTAGGCAGTATTGGAACATCTGTAGTTTTAATGAACCCACATGAATACTTTTTAACTACTGTATATTTGGACACTCTTGGGTATTATGGGATGCAACAACATTCCAGTGAAATGCAGATAAATTAAATCATATGAGGTTTAACCTACTTTATCAGGGGAATAAAACCATCTTCATATTTTCATATTTTGAAAGATTACATGTGAGGAAAGCAATGAGTACATAGTCTATAGTACAGCACATTAAAAAATGCATGATTTAAAGACATTAAGCATGCAGTACAACATAAGACTAACAAATTCGACATTTTCACCAGACAAGGAGAACCAAGAATAGTTTGTTTTGGATCAATTACTTT
>NW_022605579.1:124275-124633 GCF_008692095.1 Etheostoma spectabile | reverse complement strand
TTTAGGCCTTTATTTGTATAGGACAATCATGAGGACTTGTTTGTATACATGTAGTGCATGACTTCATAATAAAATGATTAAGTATTGACGTTTCTGCCACATATAATATAATTTCTGCCATATAATATGGAGTTGAGCTCAAATAGAGGTTTGTTTGGGGAATGTGAAGCTATTTGAGCAGCATGGTGGTCCAATGGAGCACCGAGGCCTCACAGCATGAAGGTTCTGGGTTTTAATCGAGGTCGTTCTGGGCCTTTGAAGATGTGTGAAGATTGTATGTTCTTCCCATGTTTGTGAGTTTTCTCCGTGATGCTCCGTTTTCCCCCACCATCAAAAAACATGTACTAGGTTCTCCAGT